>NC_030422.2:11180099-11307599 GCF_001660625.3 Ictalurus punctatus | reverse complement strand
ATCTGGCTTTTCCAATTTTCCTCACCACACTCCTTGCAGGTGTCAGAAATGTAGTCCTTGTATTTGGTTGTTTGGATAAACACATCATATACAATATTGTTCACATGTAGTATAATGTGTAGAGATATGTAGAAATCATTATTTACCAATTTTACCTTACTGTTGCTTATTAATATATTAATGAATTTATGTTGTCATAAAAATACATAATATATGGTAGGAATGTTTTTTTTTTTTTTTTTTTTTTTGGTGCACTTTGGTATCTATGCACAATTGTTATTTTGAGCTGAATGTGTGTAATTGAATAGTAAATATTAAATGTACACTAAATGGCCCAAAGTATGTGGACACCAGCTGTGAGATCGTTGGATATCCCATTCTTAAGCCATTAATATGGGGTTGAACCCCCCCCCCACCCCCCCCCCCCCCTTTTGAAGTCAGGTATTGTTGGACAAGAGGGCCTGGCTCACAATCAACGTTTAAGTTGGGTTGAGTTCAGGGCTTTGTGCAGGCCACTGGAGTTACTCCACAATAAACTGGTCAAACCATGTCTTCGTACATGGGGTACAGTCATGCAGAAGCAAGAATGGGTTCTCCCAAATGTTAAAAGCGTAAAATTTTCTAAAATTCCTTTGTATGCTATAAAATTACCCTTCACTGGAGCTAAGGGGCCCAAACCCTGAAAAGTAGCCCCAGATCATTACCCTTCCTCCACCAAACTTTACTGTTTGTACTATGCATTCCAGCATTCCTAGCATTCTCCTGACTTCCACCAAACCCAGGTTCATCCATCAGACTGCTAGATAGTGAAGTGTGATTCATCACTCTAAAGAAAACCTTTCCATTGTTCCAGAGTCAGTGCTTTACGCCACTCCAGCGGATGCTCAGCATTGCTCATAGTGATCTTGGGCTTCTGTGCAGCGGCTCAACCATTGAAGGAAATTTCATGAAGCACAGTTATTGTCCTCTTGTTGCTTCCAGAGGCAGTTTTGGAGCTCTGAAGTGAGTGATGTAACTCATGAAAATCACACATCCTCTGTTGCATGTGTCATCGGTCGGTGGCCCTGCTCTGTGAGTTGGCATCGTCTACTGCTTTGTGACTAAGCTGTTGCTGCTTCTAGAAGCTTCACTTTCTCAGAGACAGCACTAACATTTGTCTAGGGTGGAGATTTCATGTATTGACTTGTGGCAAAGTTGGCATCCTATGACAATTTGTTTAGTCATTGAGCTCTTCAGTATGACCGATTTTTACCACCATTTTTTGTGTGTGGTGATTTGCAAGGCTAGGTACTTGATTTTATGTAGCTGTTAACAAAAGGTGTGGCTGAACACCTAGGAGTGTCTACAAATTTTTTTTTCAAAATATATTGTACGTTTATTATTTGTTAATCAAAAAAAAGAAAACGAGTAAAAAGTCTTGAAAATGGCTTTCACTTGAATATAAACATCATTATTGGTGACCTTTACATTTTGGTTTTCATCATCCATTTGTAACTCAGAAGTAGCACCAACACATTATTTAGATTGTTTTCCCTCGGAGGCTGTTTTTTGCTGGTTTAGATGTTCGCACAATTGATTCTGTTATTATCAGATGTCATATCTCCTCCGTTGACACTCATGTTGTAAACACGCGTCTCTCCAGTTTCCTTCCCATGAGCCACTGGGAAAGCTGAGACGGAAGTTCATGAGTAATGAGACATTTCCTCAGTTTATACCCTTTGGTGTTTTTTAAATTTTTTATTTATTTATTTATTTATTTTTAATAAAGACTTTTTGATTTCATTATTCGTAATGGTATGTTTTAACCTGTAACACAGAGTGGACACTCAGGAAAACTTACACCTGTGTTTTGGTCTTTACAAAACCCTGTTTTTCAATTTTATATGCGTGTGTGGGTAGCCTGCACTGCAAGCTAAAGGCCCTTAAAAGTGTCAAGGTTTCCCAAATTTGCTGCCAAGCCAAAGCCACTAAAACAAAAGCACAAACTTATCAAGCTGGTATCGTCCAATGGGGCACCTGATTTTGACCCTCTGCAGAGGCCCAATGTTTTTGGTGAACCTCCACTGGCCCTGCACTCTGACCCCATGATAGGTGAATTCTCTATGCCTAATTTTGGATTAACCTCAGAAACCTTTAGCAAATGCTGGGTTCCTGTTGTACTGGCTAAAGAAGTCAAGATGTTTTCTGGTTTCTCTGGTCCAAAATTCACTACAACTAAACTCTTGCCTGATGGTCGATTTGTATTCGGTGTCAGTGTCCTTGGGCAAGACACTGAGCCCCAAGTTGCTCCTGATGGCAGACTGGCGCCTTGCATGTATGTGAATGGTTGAAACAGTGTAAAGCACTTTGTAGAACCGCTAAGGCTAAAAGGTGCTATATAAGTGCAGTCCATTTACCATTCAGTTGCTGCTTGGTACTTATTTAATTTTTGGATTTTATTTCTTTTTCTAGATGATTGACGGTGCAAATTTAATATTTATGCATGTCTAATAAAAATTTTGACTGACCCATAGCTACCTTTTGATGTCTGCCCAAAAGCTTGATCCATCCATCTTCTATACCGCTTTATCATGGGGAAACCTGAAGTCTATCCCAGGGAGCATCGGGCACAAGGGTGCCAATCCATCGCAAGGCATAATCACGTACACGTTTGCACACCCATTCATACACTATGGACACTTTGGACATGCCAATCAGCCTACCATGCATGTCTTTGGACTGGGCGAGGAAACCCCCGCAGCACAGGGAGAACATTCAAACTCCGCACAAACTGGGCCACGGTGGGAATCGAACTCCCGACCCTGGAGGTGTGAGGCGAACATTGTAAAATGGGTGCAAAACCAACATCCATATGCAGATCTTCATTTCAGAGATCCCTAGTTGCAAAAGTTTGAGAATCCTTGACCTAGAGTGTACTCCTGCCTCATGCCCAAGGTTCCTGGGATGGGCTTCAAAGCCATTGTGACACTGAACAGCGTAAAGCACTTACTGAAGATAAATGCAAGAGATTTTCTGTCCCATAAAATGCTTCTTGTGCCATGGTAAACTTGTAAGATCCCCAAAAAATAATAATAAAAGAATAGCAATAGGTGGCATTGGTGGCTCAGAGGTTAAGGTTTTGTGTTACTGATTGAAATTTCATTGTGATTGAAGAGTCAGGACCTGACACTGTTTGGACCCTGAGCAAGGCCCTTATTCCCTCAAGTGCTCAGTTTGATCCTATCTCAGTTGTAATTTGCTTTAGATAGAAGTGGCAATAGGTTCCCTAAGTCCTTATTTTGGTAATGTTTAACTCATTGCCAATTCTATGGAACTTTCCAAGGTCCAAGACTTAAGAGATTCAGGTGAGTTTAGATCCGGTTCTAACAATAATTACATTATTGATATCAAATATATCAGTCTATGTTGCTATAGCTTGACACTGGTAAACTGGACTCACTATCTCTCTAAATGTAGATCAGTTTGCATGAGGAATAGCAAAGACTGTAGAGATAAGAGAGTATTATGTAGTATTCTGAAACATTGTAGATAGCAATATCCTTAGTTTGATTCCATTTTATAACAATTCTAGCATGCAGGAGCTTGGGTTTGTATGTAACATAACATGTAAACACTTGGTTTCTCCCTCGTTGACCATGCCTTGACATACAAAAGGAAAAGAGTCACAATTTGATGGCCATTTTATTCCACTAAAATGGCACAGATCAAGCAGCCTACAAGTACATGACAGCAGCACTAAATAAGATTTTATGCCCATGGGAAACCAAATATTCACTACATAAATGTATCAAGGGCACGTTTAAAGAGTGGACTCAGAAGTGTCTGATTTTCCCTGGGCACCTCGGAAGCAGAACTGCTGGTTCAGCCGCTAATACCCCATCTGGTTGAGGATCTGCCACTGTCCTTTTGACGATTGCCGCTTTCTCTGCTGATTCAGACTCTGCAGATAAGAGGCCGGTGGCATCAGGGTCATGCAAGGCTGTGAGTTTGTGGTGTTTGAAGCCCTGGGTGGTGAATGGGGATCCCCCTGGCCCTGCTGGGGGAGCAGGAAGTGTAGTGTCCTGTTGAAAGAAAAGGGAAGTTTATATTCAGTTTAGTTTGTTCTCCAAAATGGGGGGGGGGGTATTCAATTAAAACATTTATTTTTAAAATTCTTTAAATAAATTGCTCAGTGGTCATTCAAATAACGTGTTAGTGCTTTAGTTACTAGTTGGAAGATTTCGCAGTCGACTTTCAGATCAAGTCCATGGGCTTCAGAATGGCAGAACCCATGGCGCTAAGGAAAAAGGAAATAAGGTCACCATAATGTAGCTGCATTAGCTGTCATTTATTTATTTTTATGTTTCTGCATTGAACTACACACTTACAGCAACCACACGGTCCAGAGGGACACAGATATCATCGTCCACACTTGTGCAGTTGGTTTCGATAATGGCATATTCGGCTCTTAAGAGGGGCCCACCGGACACTACCTGCAGAAAACAAGACATTTAAATTCCCATCAAATCAAACTGCTTGTGCTAGTAGAGATCAAACTTCCAAGAGGAGCACCAGCAAAACGTGGGCCAGTCACGTCCAGGTTGATTACATTGTGAAGTCTTGCCAATTTCTGCTTTTGTCCTGCTCTGTTCATCAGACCTGTTTTTAGATTTCCTTTTGGCCTTGTTAATATTCACCTCTGTGTGCCTTTATTGTTTTGTGGATATTTGGATTGCATTTTCAACTTGTTTGTCATGATCTTTTATTAACCTCGTGAAAACGGATAATCATTCCTAAATTCTGAGTCTCCATTGTTACAGTGAGATTTTAGTCTTGACCTTGGCTTGTTGTCTTGGCATTTGCTTAAAACCTTTGACATTTAAAACCAAAACCCCACTTATCCAAGGACTTCATCAGATCTACCCTTGTTGTATTCAGGGTACACTGTTACCTGAGATGACAGACGCCCAATGTCGAGAAGAGCAAATGCAGTGTTGAGGGTGTGGTTTTTGTTGAAGTGCCTTAGTGAGGATTGAACCAGCTGAGTGCCGTCGGTGTCGTTCAGCGGCTGCAGAAAAGAGCAGCCTCCACAATGACGAAATGATTCTGCTCTGCCCCAAAAACAACATAAAAACACATTGGAGAAGAATAAGAATCATGTTAACATGTGCATATTGGGCAACACCCAGACATCTACAACCTCTTAAAATGAAGCTATCGTTTAATGCAACCTGTTAATGAAAAGTGAACAAACATTGATATTTGACCTAATTCCGTTTTGCACTTGAACGCTATGACAGAAAACTGCCCGCCAGCTTCAGAGAGAGCTACATCACAGTCCGCTTCAACTGCCTAAAGGACAAAGGGAGAGAGAAGAACAAATACATAACAAAGAAGGGCAAGTCGTATTTTTTATCCGTTTATAGTTACAGTTACTGTTGTGGAACGTCCACGAAACAAATTCCTGTTCTCATGTGCATTATAGCAGCTCTAGACAGTTGTTCCCTCACCAGTGTCCCCTTTTTTCTCTCGAAAAACAGCACAGAGAAATAGCAATATATGTAAACTGCTCTGTTCTGAAGACTTTCCCATGTCCGGTTTTCCACTGACCCTTCCATAAACATTAAATGATATGTTTTTCAATCTTATTATTAAGTTTAGATGATCCTTAATAATGAGTCCCTGTGAATGAGCTGTTACTATAGAAACAATAGCGTATCAGAACGTGTGTTACTGTCAGAGCTGCTGTTAGACCAATCGGATCCCATCGTTCAACAGAGCTTTTTGTCTGTTTGGCAGTTTGCTAATTAAAACTCAGCAAAACTCAAACAAACATGACCACTAGCTCTATTTCACACATTTTGTAAACTGACTTGCTGCCAATTCTCGACATACACTATGCATTATGGAAGATTTGGCACCAGATTTGGGATGTTTCTTAAAACGGACGCTGTTACAGTGAGGCCACTAACTAGCCTAACTAGTTATGTTCAGAAGGGTCGATGTTGCAATAAAGGGACAGTTGTGTTACCGTTTCGATCTTGGCTCTAACGTCGCACAGAGGCACGGGTTTGGGGCTGTGGACATGGCACTTAGTCTCGAGGAACTCCAGCTCCAAGAGATACGTGTGTGTTCCATCAACCTACAACAAAAACAAAAAAATATTTTTAGTCATGTCAAAACCCTGGCGCTTTCATTTGCAGCTGGACTAAACGACTCATCACCAACTCATTGTACCGTTTCCTATATTCAGAACTGATACCCTTCAGAACAATGCTGTTATTAAGACCGGCTTATCAGCGTCCTGTCAGTATTTCCTCTTTGTTTAAATCCTTGGTGTGATCTTTAAGACCATCATTTTAAATGAAGTAAGGTTACCATCAGTTGAGCATATGGGCAGTTTTTCTTTATTATGGCAGGTGATGTAAATATTTCACTTTAATTAGCTAGCCAATTAGCATGTTCGTCCAGGAAATGTTGTTTTTTTTTTTTTTCTAGTTCAGTGGATGCTTTAAAAAAAAAAATCTTGTCAGATAAACAAATATTGATTAGGCTAAGGACATTTTAGGCAATTTAGGACATCTGCTTTGTTTTGTAATATATTTTTTATTCATTCTCTCATCTTCAGTAAAGCCCTCTATCCTGGTCAGGTTCAAAACTGGGAATACTAGGCATTAGGCAGGAATATATGCCATTTTAGATGAATTAATAATAAAGATAGCCTGTAACCCTTTGCTCCATATGGCCACCCCATGTGAGGTTCCATGATTCCTTTGGAATAAATCTCCTAATTATACAACTGTCTGTGATTACCTATGGTTGTGCTGAAACATTAACTCTTCCTAAACAGCACTCTTCCTCTCCTCATACAATATTGCATAAGTAAACTAGGGTGAAATATTTTCAAAGTTGTAAATTTGAATATAAATTGAATAAGACTAGTAATAAGAAACAAAACTACTGCACTTCCCAAGGGGAATGCTTATTTATGATCTGTTTATGCAGTGTTTCAACTTTTAGTAGTTTTCTAGATGTTATTTTGGATGCGTTTTCTTTATCCAAGAAGACAGTTTCCCGATTCTGTTGCTGTGGACAAGGGTTTTCTTTGCAACTACACAAAATTGTTTTTCACAGTGGATGTTGGTTGGTATACGAGACCTTTTAAGTTGTACTCATGTTCGACACACACGAATCGAAGAGCTTTGGCTTCGGCTGAATGCCCATTGTGATGACGTCTCATGACACCTCTTGGCCCAAATTCAGCAGAAAATCTACAGGTAATTTCGGAAAATTGCGAGCTCCTCCAAGCATTGCACCGTTTGCTTGATTTTTGCGTTAATTCTGCAATCGCAAAATCCTGGAGGGACTGATATTGTAATCCCCCAACATGCACCTATCATTATTAAAATGCTACCTTCATTATTGACGTCTCTATATATTTGTATTGTACTCTGATCAGAAAATATTTATGTCCCAGGACAGGCCCTTAAATGAGATTCTTAACTCCCTTAAACTGTCCTGTCTTAAATTTGAGAGATGTCATGTAATACAAATTAATTATTCTTTACAGTCAAAGCAAAGTTGTGTAGCTGGAACTCCTCACCATAGTCATGAACTCTTTACCTTATTAATGACCTTGATGTCCTCGATTTGGTTCAGGGTGTATTTGTAGCCATGCGTGTGCTGCGCGTTGATGAAATCCAGAGCCACCTGAGCGGCAGCTTCAGCCTCTGGAGAGTCGCAGAGTGGCAGAGTGAAGTTGTGCACCACTGGTTTGCATGAACCGCACGCCACAAGCCCCAAAAGGGCGACGACAACCCCAAGATTCATCACGACGAGTGCGAGTGAAAAGGCTGACTCAGTTGCCTGGCTGATTGGTCATATATACTCCAAAGTTGACCCTTCTTCGCATGGGAGGGGTAAAACACACACATTTCTGTCCAATGTCATGGAAGTGCGTGAGGCCAAACTGACAAGAAGACCCTTATTTGTAAAAGTACATTCACCTGAAATGCACTTTCTGGGTCCCTGAATCTGACACAATAGTGTATTTCCATTAAATCATAGTGTGTGTATATATATATATATATATATATATATATATATATATACATATATACACACACACACAGTGAGGGGAAAAAAGTATTTGATCCCCTGCTGATTTTGTACGTTTGCCCACTGACAAATGATCATTCTATAATTTTAATGGTAGTTGTATTTGAACAGTGAGAGACAGAATAACAACAAAAAAATCCAGAAAAACGCATGTCAAAAATGTTATAAATTGATTTGCATTTTAATGAGGGAAATAAGTATTTGACCCCCTCTGCAAAACATGACTAAGTACTTGGTTTAAAAACCCTTGTTGGCAATCACAGAGGTCAGACGTTTCTTGTAGTTGGCCACCAGGTTTGCACACATCTCAGGAGGGATTTTGTCCCACTCCTCTTTGTAGATCTTCTCCAAATCATTAAGGTTTCGAGGCTGACGTTTGGCAACTCGAACCTTCAGCTCCCTCCACAGATTTTCTATGGGATTAAGGTCTGGAGACTGGCTAGGCCACTCCAGGACCTTAATGTGCTTCTTCTTGAGCCACTCCTTTGTTGCCTTGGCCGTGTGTTTTGGGTTATTGTCATGCTGGAATACCCATCCACGACCCATTTTCAATGCCCTGTCTGAGGGAAGGAGGTTTTCACCCAAGATTTGACGGTACATGGCCCCGTCCATCGTCCCTTTGATGCGGTGAAGTTGTCCTGTCCCCTTAGCAGAAAAAAAACCCCAAAGCATAATGTTTCCACCTCCATGTTTGACGGTGGGGATGGTGTTCCAGGGGTCATAGGCGGCATTCCTCCTCCTCCAAACACGGCGAGTTGAGTTGATGCCAAAGAGCTCCATTTTGGTCTCATCTGATCGCAACACTTCCACCCAGTTGTCCTCTGAATCATTCAGATGTTCATTGGCAAACTTCAGACGGGCATGTATATGTGCTTTCTTGAGCAGCGGACCTTGCGCACGCTGCAGGATTTCAGTCCTTCACGGCGTAGTGTGTTACCAATTGTTTTCTTGGTGACTATGGTCCCAGCTGCCTTGAGATCATTGACAAGATCCTCCCGTGTAGTTCTGGGCTGATTCCTCACTGTTCTCATGATCAATGCAACTCCACGAGGTGAGATCTTGCATGGAGCCCCAGGCCGAGGGAGACTGACAGTTCTTTTGTGCTTCTTCCATTTGCGAATATTCGCACCAACTGTTGTCCCCTTCTCACCAAGCTGCTAGGCAATGGTCTTGTAGCCCATTCCAGACTTGGTTAGGTCTACAATCTTGTCCCTGACATCCTTGGAGAGCTCTTTGGTCTTGGCCATGGTGGAGAGTTTGGAATCTGATTGATTGCTTCTGTGGACAGGTGTCTTTTATACAGGTAACGAACTGATATTAGGAGCACTCCCTTTAAGAGTGTGCTCCTAATCTCAGCTCTTACCCGTATAAAAGACACCTGGGAGCCAGAAATCTTTCTGATTGAGAGGGGGTCAAATACTTTTTTCCCCTCATTAAAATGCAAATTAATTTATAAAATTTTTGACATGCGTTTTTCTGGATTTTTTTGTTGTTATTCTGTCTCTCACTGTTCAAATACAACTACCATTAAAATTATAGACTGATCATTTCTTTGTCAGTGGGCAAACGTACAAAATCAGCAGGGGATCAAATACTTTTTTCCCTCACTATATATATATATATATATATATATATATATATATATATATATATATATATATATATATATATATATATATATATATATATATATATATTAGTGTACATGTGTAGTTATTTATTATACACTGTTTAAAAAGTATTACATCCAACTCTGTATAATAGAAATCTTCATAGGCTTTCACAGTATAATACTGGTATTGATACGTGCACCTCATACTCCATTATAGTCATTATTATATGCCTTATAATGCATGTACACATTATTATAGGTCGTACAGTACATTTTGTATGCACTATTATAAGTCGTGTAGTGCATTATGTGCATTACTATAGGCATTATAATGTATTAAAAGCATTATTACAGAGCAATATAATACAATAGGTCTTGGAGTGTATTATCGGCATTTATTCAACGCCTTATAGTGCAACACCGTTTCTTTTATTTCTTATTTTCACTTAAAACTGCGTCCGCCATGAAGGGCTTTACTACTGTAATGTGATAAAAAGCTAAATAGATTTTCTCTTGTTTAAAATTGTACTCTTGTCCTATGCCCAGACAGAGTAAATAGGATTTTTGATTATTTACACTAGGGATTCAAGTTCAGTTCTGTGCCTACATGTTTGTCTGTTTTACCCTAGATAACATCCAGAGTCATGGAGTTCAGTGGCACTTAACTGTATGGATCCCTGTATGGATTATTTATTTATTTATTTATTTATTTATTTAACAACCAGATTAATAAATGTGTTTAAAACACGAGGATAAAACTCGTACAGAAACGTACCATATGTCCTGTAGGAAACTTATGGTAAAGTCATTGATCCTCACAAGTCAATGAGCAGCAGGCCTTCTCTTGTTTATTGTTCAGCTCTCAGGTTTATAACTGGTCATAAATAAAACATGCATGTGCTTTGGGTTTGCCTATTCTCTTCGAACAGATCTCAACCTGGTAACGCTTGTGAAGAATGGAAGCTAGTCTTCATAAACGGTGACTTTTACAAAAATCATGCATTTACAGGATGTACATGCTACTTTCTGGATAGGACGCCTAGCGAGGGCTCATATAAAGAGTACCTTATAATTAAGACACATCCTTATATATTCAGACTGTTTTTTTTTGTTTTGTTTTGTTTTTCCATGTGTAATGTAATTCTGGGAAAGACCGATAGGGGGAGATGTTGTATGAAACGCGATTGCGTCACAGCTCCCTTCATTCAGACCCTTGTGCACTTTGCCTTTTAAGGGAATGGGGACCGGTTTGGAGTCAACACTTCTCGGAGGCTTTGAGGCCAAAGTAAACACTAATTCAGAGGGACGGCATACTTGGAACATAAGACCACTGGCTCAGAAATATCTCTGTGGCTAAAGAGAACTGTATATGGCTTGGATTTTTGGGAAGAAATTTAAATACTGGTATACCATTAACAAATGTATATTTTCTTTCCATCTTTTTTTTATTTTTATTTTTTTTTTTTTTATAAATAGTGGTCACTTAAAAGAGGGTGAGTTTGGGTATATTGGGACAGCAGGCTCTGTACATTTGGGATCTGCGGCATTTATTTTCTGTCAGTGTTTTTGTTACTTAAACCCTCACTGTTATACTACTTGATAAATTCACATGACATCACATAAGGGTGCGTGGACAGCGTCAAACCGGAATTTGACTTAAAAAAATGTTCTCACATGAATTATGTAACTCGCACCAACCCCGACCTTGATTAAAACACAGTGCGAGTGTGTTATATAGATGCAAGAAGTTTTAGTTCACTTCCTCACTAAACGTGTCTTGCGTAAAGTTTTGTACCTTGTTTTGTGTTTCTGAGAGAACATTTCTTTTTAAAACTTTTGTTAGTTACACATTATATTTTTGCATTTATAAAATTGACACATTTATCACTGTGCATTACAAATAAGAACGCTGCACGTATGTATGCCATAAAATGAATGACAACTATTTCAGAGTTGTACTTTCACAATGGGTTTCTTAAATACACCCCACTGGCCCATGTTTAGACATCCCGTCTCTCGCCCATCATCACTCGCTCCTCCGTTTTTTTCTTTACTCATCATTGGCAGCGTTCCACTCGATCTCAGGCTCGTCGTCCATGCGCAGGATGAGGTAGGAGAGCAGCTGGAAGATGTTCTGCCACATCAGCAGGAAACCGTAGAGGTAGAAATCGCTGATGTCAATCTGGCAGCGCTCGCCGGCGAAGCTGATCTCACAAACACAGTGGAATCTGTTGATGAGGTTGCGGCAGTATCCGCCATTCAGGCAAGGGCCCGACGCACACTCGTCCAGCTCCAGCTCACACCTATGCACAAGTGGGACAGCAGTAATGAGGATTTCCCGCAGTGTTAAATGTGATGTGGTTCGATATCATTTCTCTTAATCATTTCAGGCCATTTTCATCTTTTGGTCTTGGTCTCCGACCCCTGTTCTGTCTGTTCCTCCATTGTGATTGATTAGTTTGTCTATATACCGTATGTATACGTTTCCATAGAATGATATAGTTATATATTTATACTGTGTATATATAACCCATCCATACATATATATTAGGGGTGACACTTCGGTTGAATGAAATATTTTTGAATGAAAAATAAATTCTGACTGAATTATGACGAACAGAGGTTTAATATTGTAAATGAAATGTACTACAGGTTCACCATATCGTAAAAAAATTATTTATTTCTTTCGAATTCTCGCAAAACATTTGATTGAATAAACAAAATGTATGATCTGGGGATTTTTAAAATGATCAACTGAAAGATAATTAGCTCTGTAGAAGAAATAGAGCTCCAAAGTCAGATAAAGTGGCAGATTTCCACAGCCTTTGGTGTTATTTGAAAGCTACAGAAGAGTTCTTTTTAACTATTATAACATGGCCGTGTAACCGTATAATGTATAACGCGTGTTGGTTGTTGCAGTCTGGAGCTATCCAGCTAACGGGCTTCACAAGTGCAGCTCTCGCAGGCTCTCCACAATTTACAATGATATAGTATTGATATAATTTGTCACAATATGCTTTTCTGAGATATCGTGGCTATTGTAATATCTTGTTAATCTTTAAAATAGTAAAATAATTTATTACAGTTTTAATTTTTTATAAATACAAATATTATTTTTATATATAAAAAAACTTATAAATCCTTAAAATAAACTTTTCTCTTTTTTTTCTTCTTTTTTTTTAAGGCAACACATGTTTTGCTGGCAATTTGTGAGCAAACCTACATATCATGATGCATATCTAGTATAATATAATATATATATATATATATATATATATATATATATATATATATATATATATATATATATATATATATATATATATATATATATACCTTATAGTATAATAAACCTTACAGAATCTTAATATACTCCATAAAAAAAGGGTAAAATCACATGCAGGCCGGGATAAAACCGAACCCAGAATCGACTCCTTGATGACGCCGATTACAGATGATCAAAACTCTGCAAATTAATTTTCAGGCTGTTATCATTGCAAGCTTACCACCGTCCAGTAAAACCAGGCAGGCAGTCACACTTGCCCTCAAACATGGAGCAGTTTCCACCATTAAAGCAGCTGTAAGTCCACTCATCATTCCCGCAGATAGACACCGGCAACTTGGGAGACCTAACCAGACAATTCGTACATTGTACATCATTATACACCAGCAACTACCAGTTACTGGAAATGTGTGTCAAATAATGGTATGATAATCATACAGATTACAACAGCTCTACTTGTATTTGTATTATTCTTCATTGACTAAAACCATGTCAATGTGTTATCAGTGAAGGATAACTCACGGAAGTCTGTCGATGTACCAAGGCATTTCTGGCATTCGTTCTCTGAAACCACGAGAAACAATGATGTAAGTTTACGTACATTTCAAAGAATGTATTTTATTTCCATGCCTATATAGGACAAATGACAAAGCAATAAAAGCAACTTGCTGCTTTGAACATGTAGGGTAATGGATAAATAAGAGATGGAGCCTTTATTATCTCTCTTTTATTTTGTTTTTACAAATACCAAAAAAAAGATGAAGAAAAAGAACGATTAATAAAGGAAATGTGCGTTCTTGTCACTCACTGGCAGAGCGCTCCGGTTGTGTTTCTTGGGCAAAGGCAGGCATATTTTTTGATTCCTCTGAGGCAGGTACCTCCATTACGGCACTTGTGTCCCACACACACGTCCTCTTTATTTTCACAGCGCTGACCGACGTATCCTGACTCACACACACACTTGTAACCTTCAGAAACGACGACACAGGATCCATGAAGGCAAGGATTCGAGATGCAGGCATCAGTCCTGACCTCGCAAATCTGACCGTGCCAATCAGCTGGGCATCGACATTTAAAGAGGTCGAAAAGATCCTCACACTGGCCTCCATTGTGGCAAGGGTTCGGATTGCAAATATCAGCACTCCAACACCCTAAGTTCAGCATTCCAGACGTCTTCAAGAACTTTTCTTCTTGAGGCCTGGGCATACGGAGTTCTGTTTCTGCATAAAATGGCAAAACAAGGCCGCCGATTTCCACCGAACCCAAACATCCGTCCAAATTCGCCCCGGAATTGAGCTCCCAGCCTCCCAAAAGGATGTCCGTGTCTTCCCTCAGGAAGTCCAGATCTCCAGAAGAGGTGGTGGAGATGGACGTTTGGTCTCTGCGCTCGTCGAGGACCATGGACCACCTGGAGGTGGGCGTGGATGAGTTGTTCATGCTCAGGACGACACTGTGCCAACGTCCATCGTTCACCACTGCCCGGCTAAAAAAATAATAAAAAGTGTAAATAAAACAAAAAAAAATATTGGTACATGTCTGAAATTTTTTACAAATAAACTGTGTACATTTTTATGTCAAGCTTTAGAGCAAGGATGTCAAAACTTTTTCTCACCTGGGGCTAAATGGAGGAAGTAATTAACAAGATCAATATTAACAAACTTAACCGATATCTAGCTAATCTAATATCTAGATAATGTTGGTCATAAAATGTATTTGATATATATATATATATATATATATATATATATATATATATATATATATATATATATATATATATATATATATATAAATCACACTTGAACATCAGGTAATTAAAATTTATATATATATATATATATATATATATATATATATATATATATATATATATATATATATATATATATATATAAATTTTAATTACCTGATGTTCAAGTGTGATTTATATATATATATATATATATATATATATATATATATATATAAATCACACTTGAACATCAGGTAATTAAAATTTATATATATATATATATATATATATATATATATATATATATATATATATATATATATATATATATATAGAGAGAGAGAGAGAGAGAGAGAGAGAGAGAGAGAGAGAGAGAGAGAGAGTTGTGATCAGGGTGTAATAGTGAGGGTACATTCATTCTTTCCCTCACCGGCTTTGCACTCGGAGCGAGACGTTTGAGCCACTCTGAATCTTCAGTACAAGTCGTCCATCCTTGAGGGAAACTGTAATGAAGTCGCTTTCTCGTGAGGCGTGCAGCAGTGTAGCGTCACGTCTCCTCGTGCAGAACGTCAGTGACACGCTGCGGAGTGGGCGACGGATTTTGGCGTTACCTCTAAATACAATGATGGGGTTTCCTTCACGGAGAGTGATGTTTGTAACACCTGAGAGGTGGAGAAGAAAATAGTGGGATAATTCTAGTGTTTGGCATTCTTATTTCCACTCAAACCTGCAATCAGGGAGGATCTCCGAGCACAGGGGAGCAAATTTGTTCCAACCTCTATCGTATTTACCGGTCGTCGCTGAGAAGAGAAGCTATATGAGAATAGCAGTCTGTGTGTTCTTGATATAAAGCAGTCTGTGCTGTTAATGAGATTTGAACACACAGCAGGTTTAACCCAGTCTGGGATAATCCCTGAATCCAAGAAATCCCATCCATGCACTGCTATTTTTAGACCTGACAATCACAATCAGTCCAAAGACTAAAATAAAAAAAGGCGTGAAGACATAATCGATTTCAGACACCAGACATGCAAATGCTCATTTTGGATTGTCCAACAGGAGTCCATTGTTTTTCTTTTTACCTTAGAATGTCCTTAATGGCAGTCTGGTCTTAACTTTAATCATATTTAGAAGTTTGGAACCGATCACTTTGGAACAAATTTTCACATGAATAACAATTTACGTTATTTACCTTATCATCTACGGTAGAACAGTAACAAAAATGAAACGTGGATTTGCACAGAAATGAAAGATTTGGATGAGAGCAGAACAACGTAACACTTTCTGAGTAACCACAGCAGCAGTCATATACGGTCATTTAAATGTAGCCAATTTATTAACGTACATATAAAGCTCCTAAGAAGGAGGTGAGACGTATAGAGCGTCTCAGTTTTCCTGTAGAGTCGTACTCACAGTCGAATCCCTGAGTGTGTGTGAGACATCCTGCAGTAACGGGACACGGGGAAAGCTCACACCACTTCAGCTCCTCGCAGCGCCGTCCTGCTGTGTTTGGAGGGCAACTGCAGGTGAAATCATCCCACATGGAGTAACACACGCCGCCATTCAGACAGGGGTTCATCTGCAAATAAAACAGGGAGCGATAAGTCAACACCGCCACAACATAGTTACTGTAATGACATATGAGCCTATAAAAATGAGTGGAAAAGATGAGACGAATAGATAGACAGACAAGCCAACTGATTGAAAAACAGATAAAAACACAGATTGATATATTGATGCATGGACTGACAGAAAGACAAGGAGATAAACAGATAGATATATAGGCAGATAGACAGAAAGGTAGACAGAAAGATATATATATAGCTTGACAGACAGGACAGAAAGACAAAGAGAGAGACAGGAAACCAGCCAGCCAGAAAGACAGACACATATGTACACAGGCAGACAGAAAACACATACCCTGCAGTAATTGTCGCCAGTGCAGCCCTGCGTGACCTGCACCATGGTTTTGAGCCTGTAGGAAGCCAGCATAGTGCTGACTGGGTAAAACTGCAGGTGATTGAAGTTCAGCCGCAGGTCCTGGATGCATCCTTTAAAGTAGCCGCTGAATGTTAAGGAGGCTTTCCGATCCTCTAAGCCTCCCACATGAACCGTGTCACCTGGTCGGATCATCAAACCTCGGCTGGCCATCAAGGCCTGAGTTCTAGCTGAGAGCGAGAGTGTGAGCGTTCCCCGCTCCAAGTGCACGCCCACCAGGTGAAAATGTCCATCGTTAACTCTGTCGTGACCCTGCAGAATTTCAAAGTCATTCGCCTGAACTTTGACCTTCCCTCCATCCAGCCATACGTGCAGGTAGCGGCTTGTGCTGTTGGAAAAAAGGAGGAGCAGACCGTTTAAACGGCGCGTGCGAATGAACATGGACACGGTGAAAGTGTCCATGGGGTCATCGTCCACATAAAAAACCGCATAGCTTTCCACATCTTCATTTCCAAACCGCGCAGCGATGTGTTCTGTGAACACACACGCAGAGTGTTTTAGCACTGGGTAGTTTGTACAATCACATACTAAACGCTATAAGCTTCTATTTCCTGTTAGCACCATTTCAATCTTCAGTGCAAAACTAAAGATGGATCGCCTGGCACCAAACCTGTTTTGGCTGATTGACAGAGAGACAGAAAGACAAAATGATATGATTGAAAGGCAGCAGTAGAAAATAAATACCCTGCAGTAATTATCACCAGTATAGACCCTGTGGGATCTCCACCAGTAGCAATATTGTACACTTGAATTCTACGGTATATTGACTAAGTGGTTCTTAGCACATTGATGCTTATCTCAGAGATAAAGCCTCACCCTCTGAGCAGATGTCTCCCTCGTAGGGACGATGGCACTCACACTTGTGTTTCTTCCATCCCAAGCCAACGCATTTTCCTCTAGTCCTGCATGGATTGTCCTCACAGCCGTCACTTTCCCTGCAGCCCAAAGTCAAGCTGAACTGCTCAGCTCTGGCCTTTAACTCCGGAACCACTGGATAAGACTGAATGTAGACATCCCTCATGCAGCCCAGGAAATATGAGTTTGGGTTTACTTGTCCATTTCCTGTGCCCCCTATATAGACACTCTGGACCAGTGTAAAAGAGGATGGTCCGGACCCAGATCCCAGATCCATTTCCACTAGTGCTTCTTTGTGGCAGGTTTTCGCAGTGCACAATGGGTCATGCAAATCGAGTCCTAACATACTTCCGTACAAGAAAACCTGTACTGTATGCCAATGGCCATCCGCTACATCCTGAAAAAGGTCCACCAGACCTGATTCACTGTTGTTGCCCCATTTCATGGAGTGACGTAGTCGGCCATTGTGCAACTGCAGAGTGAGTACGTACTCATTCACTGCGCAACGCAGTAGAGTCGCTGTTTTTTGCACCGTGCGAAAACTCAAAGTAGCGTTCAGAAGTGCCACTGTGTCCTCGATAGCTGTTTTGATGTGTAGGAATCCACTCTTTTCAAAAGAGAACGTAGTGGAAATCTCGCACCTTTTGCCGGTGAAACCTTCAGGGCAGGTGCAGCTGTATCTGTGTTGACTGTTGCTGAGAAAAGGAGAGCATGTGCCACCGTTTTGGCATCTGTGGCGCTCACAGCCCTGCAGTACAACCGTGCAGTTCAGACCTCCATAGAGTCTGCCATTTTGGGAACTGTTAGAGCATTGGCAAGTGTAATCACCTTTGTTTCTCTTGCAAACTCCACCATTTTGGCATGGACTGTTTTTGCAGGCATCAAAGTACTCGGGAGAGAGAGCATCTGTAACAAAATGAAAATGTTGCAGTTTGCCTGAGTATAGGTGCGTATTTGAAATACTTCCCCCTAGAGGTCATTAACATACAACATGGATGGCCTCTTTATTGGTTGATCCAAAACATTTTTATGGATTTATGGAGAACGTAACGGTAACTCTAGATTTGCAGGTGCAACAATGTACAAAAATAACTGTGGAATCAGCTGGGATTGAACAAAAGTATTTATAGGAGCATGTGGGATTTGTCAAGCGAGTCTGTGGGAGTGGTCAGGATTGGTCTAGAGAGTCTGCGGGAGTGTGCAGGATTGGTCTAGGGAGTCTGCGGGAGTGTGCAGGATTGGTTAAGGGTGTCTGAGGGAATGGGATTGGCCAAGAGTTTTTGAGGTAGTGGGTGGGATTGGTCAGTAGTGTCTGATGGAGCGGGTGAGCTTGGCCAATAGTGTCTGAGGGAGCAGGTGGGATTGGTCAAGAGTGTTTGAGGGAATGGGTGGGATTGGTCAGTAGTGTCAGAGGGAAAAGGCATGATTGGTCTATAAACATTAACTAAACTTCAACTTGTAGCTGAATGCTGGGTTGTTACGGGGCAGCCACTTTGGACAACCAGAAACTCAGTGTAGTTTGCTAACGCATAACATTTGAAGGTGAAATTGTAGCAGAAAGCTGGAAGTGATGCCAGTGGAGTTCCGCTTTGAAGTAAAATGTTTACATATGCGCTCTTGCTGCTATTAAAAAAAATCTTCATTTAAAATTAGTTTATGGAGGTTAACATTTGTTTATTAGTTACACCAGCCTTTTACCTTCAGTCCAAAACTAAAGAAGCAAACTTAGGACAGCAGGCATGTCTTGGATGATTAACTACATTTAGACTAATGAAGCAGACAGACAAAATCATTAGTCATTTACTGCTAATGCTAAACATTTGCTGAAGTAGCCAATCTTTACCTGCAAAAAGCAACAAGACGATCCAGACTAGTATGTTCACTCCTGACATGATTCACAGTTGATGAGCTGACTGAATCTGGAGACCTGGCTCAGCTTGGGAAAGCACCATCACATCGAGTGACTTCTATGGCATATCTTAATTCGTGTGTGTGTGTGAGGGACTGACTGAGGTAACACTCGGATTAACAGCAGTCAGATCCACAGGATTAGGCTAACACACTTACATGTCCTCTGGCTAATTAATGTGACGTCACACATGTTCATGAAGGAGACTTTACATCAAGGTCTATCAGTACTTATCCCACACCACTATTGAATTCTCAAATTGCTTAAAAGGTCCATAACAGCAGTTCTGACAATGATAAAGTTTTCTATAAGGAGATGTTCAATTACCATTTATGGAAGGAGCCACCAGCATCAGCACTTTGTAACAGTCAGTCAGAAGTCTTCAGATCAGACAAGTTTGTGCTTTCTATTCATGAAGCTGTGTCTTTTTTAGTCTTAGTCACGTCAAAAAAGTTAAAAAGAGAGGCTGGTCAGGGAATAACATATCATTACAGCTGCTGTAACTAACTTGTTTCAAGGCTGTCTCACAACAATAAATGGATAAAAAGTATAATCATCGTTAACAAATTGCTGAGGTATAAGAGGAATAAAACGGTTCAGAATGTGCTGTCATAATCAACTTCAGGCTAACAGTAACTTGCTTTTGTGTTGGGCCGCATCACGACACCGCAGTATAATACACACTTCAGTTTGGTAAATGATGTCGGGTGAGGAGGCTCCACTTCCAGTGCATCGCAAAGGTGTTCAATGGGGTTGAAGTCAGGCCTCTGTGCAGGACACTCAAGTTCTTCTACCTTCTTACAACCTTAACACATCATGTCTTCATGGAGCGCGCTTTGTGCACTCTGTGTCATGTTGGAACAGGTTAGTTCCACTGAAGGGAATTTCTAATGCTACAGCGTACAAAGACGTTCTATACAATCGTGTGCTTCCAACTTTGTGGCAACAGTTTGGGGAAGAATCGCATACGGGTATGATGGGCAGGGGTACACAAACCTTTGGCCATACAGTGTAGTAATGGTCACTAACCTCTTGGTGTTCAAAACACAGATTTACACCAAAGGTAGGAATTCATGACATTTAATGAATGTGAATTCAGTGTTTATGTTAAAGTTGTCCTTGCTTTCTGGGTTATGTTAAAGTTAACCTTGCTTTCTGGGCCACCCCAATAGTTTCGTCTAATGCTGGTTTACTTTTTGGAAGAAAAAATATCACTACATTTTGAAATCTGCTGTATTTTTGTTTTTTTGGTCACCTGAGGTTATTTGTTTGTTTATAGAAGTTGGTGAGGACCACACAATTGTTATTTAGGCTCTGATAAATAAAAACAGAATTGAAGGAAGGTATACTTTCTTTTTCACCATGACTGTATTAAAATGAAAGACCTGTGCCTGCCTTTTTTTTTTTGTCATTTTTCCCCCTAGTTGTGTGTGCTTTCAAACAAGTGTGAACAGTATTTGAACAGTAAGTGTAGAAACAGGTGTAGAATCTTATTCAGCAATGTATGTGGAGTCACACCAATAGAAAAGGTATCCATTTTGTATATGGCTTATAACATTTACCGCAGAGTGTTGTTTTATACTTGGTATCAATAGTGAAGTAAAAATGATAGTGTCGACATTAAAATAATAAATATGACGCCGACGCCATTATGTTGTCATATTTAACGTTTGGCAAGTAGAAACAACCAATGAACACCCAGCTTATTGCGACGTCAGGAGTATTTCACAGGGGGAGGTGCAGCGCCCATCTGTTTTGTTGTGGACATTTTTGTGTTCGCGCAGTTTGCTGATGGAAAACACGTTTTATTGTGTTTTTCTAGATGTATAAATACCACGCGAAGCTGTTTAATAAAGGTAGGAACAACAGAAAGATATACTAAGCATTACTATTGCCTTTTGAAGGACTTTGTAGTGTCGTTAGTCGACATTCTCCCTTTAAAGGGGGACCTTTGTCTGTTCCGGTGTTTTGCAGGCCCCCCCCTTTTTTTAGGTCTCGCTGATGTCTGCCTGATTTAAATTAATACAATATCGACGCGCAAAATAATCACCAGTACAATGAATAACTAACACAACAGCCTAAAATATAGACTTCGAAATACTACTACTACTACTACTACTACTAATAATAATAATAATAACAAAGTATTTTTAATACAATGTATTTTAAATAATATTTATTATTGCTATCTTTTGCATATTGAGGACCCTTTGGTATCTATCGTATCCGCCTGATTGTAAATCATACCAATCGCTAGCATAGATTAATCTATGCTAGTGTACAGCCGAGGTGAGGTGGAGGGGGGAAAAAGAAGAAAAAAAGCATTTTCGTTCACCCTAGGATTGAATTACGATGTTACAGAGCTGTAAAAAAGTAAACGAATATAATATTAATAATAATAATAAGAAGAAGAATAGTTAGAGCTTTACCTCTGACTGTAACAAAGCACTGACACTGGAGACTCCTTCCAGAAATATTAAATAAACGTCTCCTTACACAGAACCTCACCATATCAACAGTTGCACATCTTATAATCTGTTTTTATCAAAACATTTGCATTGATAAACCAGTAACCTGTGATTTGTAGCAGCGCTACTGTCAGAGCTTGCAGAACTGCAAGAAAATGAATCAACACCTTCTGACCAATCAGATTTGAGAATTCAGCCACGTAGAGTAAATCTGTTTCTTTATTTATTGTTCTTTTTACACTGAGATGATTTCCCCTTCTTGTAGTATTAACATCTCCGATGTGGAACTCTTCTGTTAAATCCCAAAGATGAAGAAGAGCATGAAGCAGAACATGGAGAAGAAAAAGGTGGGTGTAGAGGAAGAAGCTTCAGCACCTGCCATGGACAAGTGTGAGGTCTCAACTGGTGATGAGTCTGCACAGGAAAGACAGTGTCTTCGAATTTTGCAAAGCGATAGCTGCTTCCTTGAGTTCTTAAACAAAGACCGACATGCAGTGCATTCGTTTTGCGACATCGCCATCACTGTTCGTGGGGAAATGTACCCAGCACACAAGGTGGTATTAGCGTTCGGGAGCAGCTACTTCCATACTAAACTGAGCGAAAACCCTCAGCTGGACCATATGAACTTTGATGATGTAGATAGTTCCACATTTGAACACTTGCTCAACTTTCTGTACACGTCCAAAATGGAAGTGCAGCAGGGCCAAATCCCATCATTATCCGAGGCTGCGTGCTTCTTTGACATGATGGAGGCGATGAATCTTCTAGCAGGTGAAGCAACACCAAGCCGAGCACCAGAAGAAGTCGAGAAGGAGGAGGAAGTGCTGGTGGAGGAACCTCAGAGTTCTTCTTCAGGAGAGCTTAAGAAGCCTCAATCTCCTGGAGAAGCCCAGTGTTTGCTTTGTAGCCGGACGTTTTGTTATAAAAAGTCGTTGGAGAACCACATGGCCAAGATGCACAGCCAAGCTGAGGTCATTGAAACGGCGGCTCCTTCGAGCAGTAAACGCACGTCGACCCGTCAGAGGAGGACACCAAGAAAATTTGAGAGCCAGGACAGCAAGAACTGCCTTGGATTGGAGAACCGTAGGCCAAAGGATGCAAATGTGGACGAAGGAAATAGCTCTGATGATAAAAATGATGTTGATGAAGATGATGAAGATGATGAAGATGAAGATGATGATGATGATGATGCTAATGATGAAGAAAACCAGCATAAACAAATCAAAGATGGAGAACAAAAAGAAACAGAAAGCGCTATGGAAGCAGAGACTGGAAGCGTGAGAATTGAGGACGATGCAGATTGTAGGAAGGAGGTGGAGTCAAGTGCTAGTCATCTGACCAAGGACCATGATGCATCAGTGGTGCAGAGCAGTGGCGGCCATGTTTACCCAGAAGGCCTTGCCCCAGTGATCATCCAAAATGGCAACAAAAAGACGCTCAAATGCCCAAAGTGTGACAAGACATTTGATCGTATAGGTGAGAGACTTAATAAAGTAGTCTGATAGTCACTAAACAAGAAAGTATTAAAACATATAGAATTTTACTCAGTGATGCTGTTCATAAAGATTGTTTGTAATGTGACTTATATCTGAAATGATTCTTTCATTTCAAAGATACTTTTGAAAAACTGTGATTTGCAGTATTGCCATTGTTGGGCCTGGCTAGTTTACAGTTCTTCTGGCCCAGAAATTGTCATATGAGAAGTATAATTTGACTAAGTTTTCATGAACGATGGTGATAAAAAGCAGTCGGAGAAGATTATAAGCTCTATTAGATTGGTAGTTTATCTTGGTGACATTTGCAATACAGTATTTAAGTATTTGCATATCTAAGCCTTCTCTGTTATAAAACTTTTTTCAAATATTTGCATATTTTTGAATCCTATATTATATATAAACGTGTTCAGGCTTCATCAGCTGCTCCGTTGACTTCATATCACAGGAAAATATGAGAGTCACACGCGAGTGCACACCAGAGAAAAGCCGTTTCAGTGTGACGTGTGTCTGCAGCGCTACTCCACTAAATCCAATCTCACCGTGCACAAGAAGAAACACACCGCTGACGCGCCGGTGCAAAGAAAAGATCACAAGTGTCCGTTCTGCAACAAACTTCACGCCAGCAGAAAGACGCTGGGCAAGCATGTCAAAAGGTGAGCATGAGACATGTTATATCACTAAAAACAGTCCATTTAAAAAAAAAAAAAACACTCCCGCGTATTTTTACTTCCCAAGTACCCAAAAGTCATAACTAAAATATTATTGATTTTATTATGATTCAATTAATCATGTTATTGTGCATTTTATCTATTAGTCTCTCTGTCTTCATACATTAAATTCACTGTAATGAATAAAGAACCTGATCTTATAAAAATGTTCAAACGATGTTCAATTTCATTCAAAAAAGATAAAAAGTTGTAAGAAAATGTGTGAATGTTAACTCCACCCCCAACCCTAACCCTTTCCTTAAAACTTAACTCATCTTTGTGACCTTTCACACAAATTGAGTTAAGCAAATAACAGATTTGCAAGTGTCAGAGCTTCTGCTTTTCATTTTAAAGCTTGAGTAGCTTTAAGTGTGGGCACTTTTTATCTTGGGTATAAATGCTGTGTGTGTGTGTTCTCTCTCTCTCTCTCTCTCTCTCTGTCTCTCTGTCTCTCTCTCAGGTTCCATCCTGACCACGTGCAAGAGTTTCTGAGCACGAAGAAGAGGAAGAGTGAAGGCTGGAAGTGTGATGTGAGTTTTTCAGACTAAGCAATTTTCATCCATCACCTCATTCCTGTGTTCATAATTACATCCGAACAAACGCCGTTGTTTACGTTGTAGATCTGCCACAAGTCGTTCACACGGCGCCCCCACCTGGAGGAGCACATGATCTTACACTCTCAGCACCGGCCGTTTAAATGCGCCTACTGCGACGAGTACTTCAAGTCCCGCTTTGCCCGACTGAAACACCAAGAAAAGTACCACTTAGGTGCCAACACTTCCTGTTTTGGTTTCGTCCGTGACAGGAAAAAAGAAAAGAAATGTGCCGTTGACGTTTTCCATGTTATATGTTCTGACAGGACCTTTCCCATGTGACATCTGTGGACGGCAGTTTAATGACACCGGCAACAGAAAGCGGCATATCGAGTGCACTCACGGAGGGAAGAGGAAGTGGACATGCTCCCTGTGTGGCAAGTCGGTCCGAGAGAGGTGAGCAAGAGTTACATAGTCATCACAGGTTTATATTAACGCCCTCAGTCTCATACCTTATCATTTCTGTAGTAACAGCTCAATCATAGGGACGCGTCTTGTAAACAGATTAAAAAATGTACGTAATTGTCGCTATGCCAGAATTTTCTCTGAGCGTTAGTTTAATGTGTATGGAAGGAGTCTCCAGTGTCAGCGCTTTGTAACGGTCAGAGATAAAGTTGTAACTGTACGTTTTGTGACATCTTTAGAAAAAAAATTATTACGCACATACCGCAGTTTCGTTATCGCATCTTGTTGCCATATGGCAATAGTTAACATTTTACTACTGAAGAGTAGGCTTAAAATATATAAACTTGTTTCAGTGACAAAAAAAATTATGTTAACTTATCTCAGATAGTGTTTCAGTTTTTTCCTTAGAGTAGTTTTGCCTAAATATTGAAAAATGTATCATTTTGAGAACCCTCCGATGATGACCTTCACCACGCCATGTGATTGCAGAAAAGGAAGTGCAAACAGCACTTCCTGGTCATCTGACATGGCATTTTTTTGTTTGTTTTTGTTATGCCAAGATTAAAGCACACTTTTTTCCCCAGTTACATTTTGTATTATTGCCTATCAAGAAATTGGAGATAAATTAATTGTTGCCATATGGCAACACCATGCAGTAAAGTGTTAAATGTTTATAAAATCCATTTTGAATGAAACTGACATGTGATATAGATGTAGCTGTGTGTCTAGAGTGATTCTGTATAACGTTGTTGTTGTTGTTGTTGTTGTTATTATTATTATTATTATTATTATTATTATTATTGTCCTTTTCTAGGACGACGTTACGGGAGCACCTGAGGATCCACAGCGGGGAGAAACCACACCTGTGCAGCATTTGCGGACAAAGTTTCCGCCACGGCAGCTCCTACAGGTGCGGAGAAGGTTCCAGAGAAACGTGCTGTGCGTTTCTGCCGTCCTGAGGCTGAATGCTGTAAACACACTGACTTTGAAGATGTCATTTCCAATTAACCCCGCCCATTTAGTTCTGTTTGCCCAGGAACACGTAACAATTGTTCATATCAAACAGACCCGCTAATTCATCTTAATTAGTAAAGCGTAAGCATTGGATGAATTTACGACCAATAACACAGCACATTGGTCAATAGTAAGAATTGGACTTGACTTTTGCCGATGAGTTAGCTCCTTGAGTCGACTCTTTTAGGCGAGTCGACTCGCATGTATCGAATCCCCTTACACAGCATTTGACACTGTACTACTTTGCTCATTTTGCAAGAACCTATTTAAATAGATTTGATAGAATTTCTGGCAATTTTTTCTGAATTATTTTATACTTTTGTTAACTAGAAGATTTTTTGAATTTTGAAACAGTGTCACCCTTATTTAAGAATAAATAAGAAAAAATCCGTGGTCAAAATATCGCAGAATCTGTATGCAGTGAGCCGTTTGCGAGTCGAATCTGAATCAAATGAGCTTGTTAAGTGACACGAGCTCTTGTAGCAAAGATAAACTAACACCGAGAGGAAATCTCAACTCACACGTCTAAAACAAACAAAACAAATAACACATTCAGAAAAAGTCTCATTTACATATGGTTTTCTACATCTACACTTTTTTGTCATTTTTTGTACACCACCTGTTACACACTCCCACTTTTCGCACTTGTTCGCGCACACACATACACACACACACACACACTGTCCCAAGTTTTTTTTAAAGGGTGCCTTATTTGGTATTTTAGCAAATCAGAGGCTTTTCTCAGGAGATTTAACTCCTTTTCCATCTCTCCAGGCTCCATGTTCGTGTCCACCACGATGATAAACGCTATGAGTGCGAAGAATGCGGAAAAGCTTTCATTCGACACGATCATCTAAAGAAACACAAGAAAATACACACCGGTAACGTAAAGCTTACTAACATTTCCTTGTAAGGTTGTGTGTGAGATCCTTTTTTTTCTTCTAGGAATTACAACACTTAGAACACTGTAGTTTGTACGAAAATGTGTAAAAATGTGTACAGAGTAAAGAGCATACGTTCATTTTTATTGTCTGTTCCAACAGTGACCACTAGGTGGCAGCTTTGTAAAGTAGCTGGACTTTATTTGTTACTTTTTTTTTTAGATTACATCAGAGCATGGAGGAACGAAATCTTCTTTAACATATAAGAGAATACGATGTAAACAAATCCTGACAAGGGCGTGTTCTAAACCGAAATGATAAATGTCTTATTAACGCACAGTTCCGTACCCCCACAGGCGAGAGAGCGCATCAGTGTGAAGAGTGCGGGAAATGTTTCAGACGCGCCGATCACCTGAACGTCCACTACAAAAGTATTCACCTGGGAGAGAAAGTGTGGAGAAAGTAAAAAAAAAAACACTTCTGTACACTTAAACGACATCAGTATACCGTGTTGTATTGTGTGTGGCCGATTATTAGTCTTCGGACAGAATATTGTTTAACCGCTCTGACAATGTGTTCTCTGAACCTGCAGGTACAAGGCTGTAGTGCACCAGTGTGAGGTGTGCAAGAAAGAGTTCAGAGGCAAAACCAATCTGATGACACACTTCAGGACGCATTCAGGTAACGTTGCCTCTCCTCTCGAGATGATTCGGCGTGCTTCGTCAGTCAGCTGGATCAATCCAGGCCAGCTGATGATTTACTGCAGTGTGATTCAAAGCTGAGCCGCATAGACTGAGAGGCATAGAGGCCACGCCTCCGTCTCTAAGACTGACAGTCATAGAAACCACGCCTCCATGCCTGGAATGGCCATGCACAGAGTGGATTCCTTTATTAAGACAGAAAGCAAAGAGGCCACACCTCCTTTATTAAAACTGACTAGCATAGCCATGCCTCCGTTTACTAAAACTGAGAGGCACATAGGCCACGCCTCTGTCTCTAAGACTGACAGTTGCAGAGAACACAGCTCCTTTAGTTTGAATGATAAGCACAGAGGCCATGCCTCCTTTTATTAAGACTGACAGGTACAGAGACCACACTTCACTCCTCACTTCCACGCCTACTTCACTGGGTCTGACAAGTAGAAAGGCCATGCCTCCTCCATTGAAACTGACAGATTTATTAACAGATCTATTAGTAGGACTGATATGCAAAGAGGCCTTTAAGGATGACCCACACAACCACACCCCTAATCCATGCGTGCTGTAAACCAGTGCCGTGATTTCAGGATAAATTTCATTTTGATCAAGGTGTGTGTTTATGTGTGTGTATGTGTTTTAAACCAGGAGAGAAGCCTCACCGCTGCGTGATCTGCAACCAAACCTTCCGCATCAAGAAAACTCTGACCAAGCACATGGTCATCCACTCAGAGGTGCGGCCTTTCAGCTGCCCTCACTGCAGCGCCGCCTTCAAACGCAAGGACAAGCTCAAATATCACGTGGACCATGTCCACAGCGCGCGTCCTCCCAACCCGGCCTCGTCCCAAACACCCGAAACGTCCCAAACATCCAAACCGGCCGAGGTGTGCGTCCCCGTGGCTTTGGTGCCGGTCCACGTTCCAGAGGAAGCCGGAGCCGATCTGCAGCAGCAGCCGGGTGGATACCAGCCATCCACTGACCTGGTCTTCCTGGAAAAATACACGCTCACTCCTCAGCCGGCCAACATCGTGCACCCGGTCCGGTCGGATCAGATCCTGGACCCGAGGGAGCCCTCGTACCTCAGCACACTGCTCGGCCTCGACTCGGCCACCTCTGAGCACGCTCAGTAGCGTTTTAAAAGCTCACCTAATAAGATCATGAAATGTCAATGGACTTTTATTAACGTTTCCACTTTTTTTTTTTATTTAACATTGTCTAGTAATAGTACTGTCAAGAGCAAAAGTTCCCTGTGCATCTCCTGTGTAACATATGAACCATTTAATATGTTTCGCATAGTCAGAAGTGTATGATAAGATTATAATGAAGAAAAAAACAAAAACAAATGACATCAGATCAGGTATACCACAGTGTTCTTGAGTGAATTCTTGAAACTGATTGATTGGACGCTGTCGATTAATTTTCGGCTCTCGCGTTGGGTTTACCGATCACGCTCGCTGCATGTCCGTCACATGTGGAAGTTATTATGGCTAATAAGCACAAGAGCGTTCCAAGCGCAGTAGATGTGCAACATCATGGTGGGACTGGATGTGAGTGGAGAATGAACAGGTTTTGCTCTGGTCTATTCTGTAATGTACTTCAGTAGTGACGTGAGAGATAACGAAATGCCATTAAGTTACTCTTTTATCTTTTGCTCTCTATATAATCCTCAACAGGATGATTTGGGTTTATGATACGGCACAGCATAGGCAAATGTTTGGTACTTCTAATGCACCTCGTGGGCATGTTCAGGATTTGTTTTCCTAGGCTAACTAGTTTAGTAATATTGTGTTCTTTGAGGAAAAACAAAAGTATTCTAGCTTAAATACATAGTTATTTAGTTATCCTTAAAGGTATTATGTAGAAACCAGCATGCACCTGTTATGTAGAACTTCCTGTCAGAAGCTAAGGATATTTAATTACAGTGAACCCTTAACCCTTTTTTTTCTGAGTGTTGTTTAAAAAAAAAAAAAAAAAAAAATGCTACAGGTGCTGTGTCTGACGTTGGCCATTTTATAGTGGAAAAATATCCTTATTCAATCCCACAATGCACTGGTATAGGTGGTGGATTTCAAGAAAATATTAAATGTGAGTCCCTAAAGCTTGTGTGAGTGATTCAGCGTAGTAGGGATAATGTCATTAAAAACAATTCATTGTTTTTGCACCAAAATGATGTTCTTAAAAGCTTTACATCATCAAACCAATTTCGCCATTAACATTGTCTGCTGCGGTTCCTTTAGGACTCGCTTATCGCCCCTGACTAGAACGATATGACAAAATTTCCAAATCCTGCAGAATGATCTAGAGACTGCTTTCCATTTTATGGACCTATTAAAGTCACAGGTCATACAATCAAAACGGCGGAGTTCTCCTTCCATTCACGCAACCTCAATGACATCTCTATTTGTTCTGTGGGCCTAGTGAAAAGGAAACGCAAAGCCGAAAGTGATATGCTTTTATTTATTTTGGTTGAAAAGTGAGTGTTAATGCTGAGAAGGATGATCAGTAGCAAGAGCTCTGCAGATGTCCCCCCCACTCCTCCTCCAAGATTTAGTCGTTGATACAGCTCACTGTCAAAACTAGTGCACATAGACATGAATGAATATATCTGAATTAAGATTCGGTATCAGCACTGGACCACAGACAGTGTTACTCTGCTGATACAGTTATTATAATATATTAATTGCATTTAGTATTTTTTGCCATAATTAAAATAGGTATGTACTTACCCAGTGGTATTTACCTGTAAACAAAATAAGACAGTCTCAATAAAAACCCCAAAACGTTCAACTGCACATCCTCATTCTCCATTTTGTTCAAAACTGCTCAAATAAACCTCATTAAAGCAACTGAGCATAATAACGATCACAGGTCCTAATATTACTGCATTCTTACACCACAGCGCTGTTGAATTCTGGATCCTGATTGGTCAGAAGGTTAGGGTTGAATACATTTCTAGAAGAGTGGCTCTGGCACTAGCGCAGCTACAAATTCTAATATGTTAATGTTTCTATACTGTGCACTGACAGATTATGTATGTATGGAATGCATGTAGTCCTTGATATGGTGAAGTTCTCTAGAAGGAGTCTCCAGTGTCTGCGTATTCACGTTAAAAGAGAGGACGAAGAGCGGCTGGTGAGGGAGCAGCCCGTTTATAGTTACTAGAGTGTAAGCGAGAACAGAACTAACTTGTTTGATAACAGGTCACACAACATTCATGGTGACTATAATAAACGGATAAAAAAAATCTGAAGCTGGTAAAGTGCTGTGTGCTGTGTGTTTTATTCATTATATAATAACTGCGGAAAATAAAGATAAATGAATCTGTAAGTAGAGAAACGCCGTTATTGCTTTTGTCTCGATAAAACACAGGATGCACTTACATTCACCATAGACTGGTGTTCCATGAATGCAGCTGATATCTATTTGATCTCTGTAACTACAGTAAAATCTCTTCGTTTCACCCTCCTGCAGATATTCATCAGGATGATGAGTATGAAGAATTTTTGTCCTATCCAGTTTACACGGCGCTAGGAAACAGAAAACAATAATAAACCATTTCTAAATGTTGTCGAATCACGACTTCATTTGTTCTCTCAGCGTTGTAAAATAGTTGTTTGGTGTAATTAATACTCACGTTTACACACCGGGATCTCCGTCCATTTCGCGTTAACACATCTTATTGTTCCAGGTCCTGTTAGTTTATAAAGTCTCTTACACTGAGCTTTTAATTCATTTCCACCTGCTAGCTCGGTAACGTCTCCATTTTCAATAAGGGGTTGAGTTCCACAATATCTGACTGAAATCAGAGACAATACGTGTGACGACGTGGAGATTAACGGAATAAATCGTTAATTATAAATATACTGTAGAAAGCACACACATAGCGGGGGGAAATAAGTATTGGAGGCGTCGACATTTGTTTCAGTAAATATACTTTGGTTCCTTGACTTACCTTGCCTCGAAGAACTGCTTTTTCTTAGCGTGGTCAATACTTTTTCCCGTGTCATTCCACTTTATTTACGGACTTTAATGCTGTGAATTCTTTATATTTCTGGATTTCCTGAGTTAATACCAAAGTCTTGTGAAAATTTCATGTGAATCGCCTCGTTGGAAATATATTTATTTTTGAAAAAAAATGTTGACGTGTTCAACACTTATTTCCCCCACTGTATACGTAACACGACACGCTGCGGGAAGTGTGAATTTGGGAGGAAATTTGAGACTAATGTTTACAGAGTGCCCAAGTCAGGGTGGGATTAGCAAGAGATTGCAGCTAAACACGCAACTTCATTTTTAATAACAGTGTAAAATGTGAGCGATCTGGGAGTGAATTTGTGATCTTTATTACCAGGCAACAGAACCGCATCAGGATCAGGATGTAGAGATCCACCGTGAGGCCCACGTCCTGCACATGAAAGAGTTATTCCAGTCCTTTATAAAAGTCATACACACTTCCAGTTACACTGATTCAGACGCTTATTACATTCCTACTCAACTCTACTAAAATATTCATAAACGAGGCCCAACGTTTCTAAAGTAGAACACCGTGCTCGTGTTTTCACCCTCGACAAATAGTCAGGCCAAAGTTTCGGCTACGAGACGTGTTACCGTGTCCTCTCATCGGGCGTAAAAGGTAGTATTTGTATCTGTACGGTGATATGTGTAACTGGTATGTACTGAGAGAGGTAAATGACGGCCTTGTAATGTCTCACCTTTACACACTGGCAGCCTCCAGATTCCACCTTCACACCTCGCAGTATCTGTTCCTTCAAACTCATAGCCGCTGTCACATACAAATCTAACAGTGCGTCCAGTAGCATAGAACAATGTTAAATCTACTACAGGTCGGGCGTTCGGCACGTGTGGGGCAGAACACACCGTTTCATCTCGACCTAAAAACAGAACATTTATACATGGATTTAATTTAGTTGTGTGTGTGTGTGTGTGTGTGTGTGTGTGTGTGTGTGTGTGTGTGTGTGTGCACATGGTGTAATTTAATGTTCATCAGTGGATTTTAGATGTTCCTGCACAGCATATTTATATTCACAGCATATTTATATTCTCTCTCTCTCTCTCTCTCCACTGTCAGGCTTGGCCGATGTGTGTAGTGCAGCACGCGGTGGGACTTGAAACGGTTAGCGTACGCTTTAGTTACAGCGTCGAGTGACGTCACAGCTCTGTGAAGTGCGTTTTATGTTTAAACATCCACAACCGAATAAAGTATTTCTTTTGTGAAACTCATTAAGAATTGTTGTTAATCTACCTATTGATTAAGAAAAATCCCCAACCCAGATTGTGGGGGAATCACGTGTGTGAGGTTTTTCCCATGAAGTAATCTTGTCTTTATTATATAATCACAGCGCTGTTCAGAAATATTAGTCATGTTTGCAATGATGATACTTACTTTTACACACCGGGAGCTCCCAATTTCCATCTACGCACTTTGCGTAATGTTCTCCTACAAACTCATAGCCGGAGTTACAATTAAACACAACATAGCTTCCAGTACTATAGGAAGTCGATAACCCTACTGTAGGTCGGGCGTTCGGCACACTTGGCGTACCACATAATTTTTGACCTAGAAGAAAAAAAAACAGAACATTTATACACGTCCAGCTTTAAAGTGACATTTTTAAACTGATGTAGTTATGTGTGCGGCACACATGGAGTAATTTCCCTCTGACCGAAGATTTATAACTTAACCCCAAAATTTCGAAGGCATTAAAGTACAGAACTTTTAAAAAATTTTTATTTAAAAAGACGTACAGATGTACGCAAAAAAAATCAATGTTCAAAATTGTCTCCTTACGTTACACTGATTCGCAACGGCAAGCTTTATAATAACGATTTATAATTCGAAATGTCGGGTCGGGATTTCGTCTTCGCATGGTCATATCACGTCTGTAAACAGAAAGATGACGCGCCGGCTACTATATCGTGTGTATTGGCCGCGCGTGTGTGTGTGTGTGTGTGTGGGGGGGGGGGGGGGGGGGGGGGGACAGGGGTACAGGGCAGGTTTGGGGGGGTTTAGGGGTCGGGTGCTGGGGTTGCTGAGGACAGTGGAGCATTTGTAGTTTATTCTTATGACAGTTGCTTAGAATTGAAACTCGTCATCTAGACGACTGTGTTTAATCTGGAACATTCCAAACGCAATCATCGTTGACCTCTGGGGAACCGGCTGTTTCTTAACAAAAAGACAAGGCGACAGATCCTGCGCTAAAGTGGGAATTAATATCGGCATGGCTTTTGAGAGGAGGTGAAAACGCAGAGAGCCAAAGAGACCGAAGACGGACGCAAAGTTTATTGGGAGGACGGGCACTCGTCTGTGCTCACCCGCCAGCAGAATATGACTAGAGAGACGGAAAAGGAGATTACATTAGAGCCATAACTACTATTAGTGTGTGCGTGTATGTATGTGTATATATATATGTGTTATACGAGTATGTTATGCTTGTTTTTGTGTAAAAACCTGTAATAATTGTAGGAGGGAGAAATACACTACAGCGCTGATATTATTGTGAGGCTGTGAGCAGACAGTGTCAATGCACTGGGGAAAATAGATAGACCAATAAATGTATTGTAATAGATAAATGTAAAAAAAAAATATATATATATATATATATATATATATATATATATATATATATATATATATATATATATATATATATATATATATAAAACATGATGTTGCTCGTCAGATTTTCCTAACAAGCGACCATATTTACAAAACAAGCCCCAAAAAATGTGATTCTTTCCTTAGAAAAAAAAGTATTATAAACAGCCTACACAACTCTGAGACCTCAAACCATCAGACTCATCACAAATAATACTTGTGAGGATACTTACACACCGGCAGCCTCCAGGTTCCGTCTGCACACGTTGCATATGGGTGTCTTCTTTCAAACTCATAGCCGCGGTCACATCGAAACACAACATAGTCTCCAGACCTATAGGATGACTCTAACGTTCCTGAAGGCTGGGCGTTCGCCACTCGTGGGGCAGTACACCGTGTTGGATCTAGAACAAAATAAACAGATCGTGCGTGGCTTTAAATGTTCATTTACTGTACTTTTTCACACACAGTGTAATTTACCCCTGGATTTTAGTCTTAAACGCCATGTTATTATTCGTCTCAAACACCTGCCTCCCTCCCAAAGCCCTCGTTCTCCTCATGAACCCTTCTTTAATTTATAACGTCTCTGTGTTGTTGAGAAATATGAGGCATGTTTGTAATGAGGACGCTCACCTATACACTCCGGCAGCTTCCAGGTTCCGTCTTCACACTGTGCAGAGTCTGTGTCTTCAAACGTGTAGCCTCTGTTACATATAAACTGAACGGTGTCTCCATGGTTATAGGACCTTCTTAACTCGTCTGCGGGTCGGGCGTTTCGCACAGCTGGTTTACTACTACATGGTGATTTCTCAACTAGGACCAAAAACAGAACATTTTACACGTTTGTGGAGTCACTGTAGTAGTTATTTATCGACGTGAGCGCACACGTGGTGTAACTTACCTCGTAGGGGATTTTAGACTTAACGAACAAATAAATGCTGATTCATTTGCATAAACTATCGTCATGATACACTTTAATCCAAAATCCTACTAGGATTTGCTGGATTCAGCCTTATATTACATCTGTACTAGCGAGCGAAACAGTGTAGAAAATTGACTAAAAGAGTCCTTAAAGTAATAGATTTGGATCAAGATTCGGTTTTGCTCAGACACAAGAACTAACTGCAACTCCACTTAACAGCCTGGACAGGAAGCCTGCTCGGGCTACTGATCTAGCCACGCCTGCACTAAGCAGTCATTATTACTATGAGAAAATCCTAATCTTCCATTTTCTTCCATGTATAGGACGCTCACCTATACACTTGGGCAGCTTCCAGGTTCCGTCTTCACACTGTGCGGAGTCTGTGTCTTCAAACGTGTAGCCTCTGTTACATATAAACTGAACGGTGTCTCCATGGTTATAGGACCTTCTTAACTCGTCTGCGGGTCGGGCGTTTCGCACAGCTGGTTCTCTACTACATGGTGATTTTTCAACTAGGACCAAAAAACAACAAAAAAAATACAACAAAAAAACAGAAGATTTTACACGTTTGTGGTGTCAGTTGAGTAGTTATTCAGCGACATGGGCACACACACGGTGTAACTTACCTCCGATCATAGGGGATTTTAGATTTTTTTCTTTCCATCCACAATAAGATGTAAAACAAAAGTACGTAAAAGAATCTTACCACATGTAGGGCTATTGGTCCACTGGCCGTTTTCACAGATGTTATAATCGTTTCCTTCTATCTTATATCCGTCTGCGCAGACGTAATTGAGCTGAGCGCCGTTCTTGAATGCATCCTGGTAAGGTTGTATGATCATTCCGTTGAAAACCCGGGGAGGAGGCGCGCAAAATTCAGGCTTTCCTGCCGAATAGAAATCTTTCCATTAGCGTGACGCAAAGTCGCTCGGGAAATATTATTCACGTTTTGCAGCAAGGACACTCACGCTTACACTTCGGCAGCGTCCATTTTCCATTTTCACATCTTGCTTTTGAGTTTCCACTTTCAAACTCAAAGTTGGGCTCGCATTTGAAATTAAACTCCTCGTTAGGAGCATAGGATGTTTTTAACGGCTGTTCGGCATGGGCGTTTAGCACATGTGGGGCACAGTGTGTTTTATCTAGAACAACAGACGCAAGAAGCTTTCTGTATTATTTTACGATTTTATTATTAACCTGTGTGTATGTGTCTGCTGGATAACAGGTTAAATGTCATGTACATACTGTGGAAGTCATGGAAGTAAACATAAGAACATGGTTAGTAGAACAAACCAACAAGCAGAATATATATGAAGGCAGCAATGATAAAACGATCAGTCACATTGTGCTTGAATTCCAGAATTTGATTTCAAATTTCAGAACCTTCTTATGTCATAATAGTTGAGAACAGAGAAAATCTTGATGATATGTTCACTAGACTAGTTAATAGTCTTTATGAAGATACCAAAAGTTATCAGCCATTATTGTTTACATTGTGTTAATTGAAGCATGAAAAAATGCTTTCGTGGACTCTGATCTTTCTTTTGTGGGTATTCACAGTAATACAGTGATGAACTTATACTAATTTATTCTACTGAGCATCATCAACATCACTTAAATACTGAAAACTCACAGAATATACATTATACATAAATCTCAACTTGAATATTACCCACAATTCTGTCATATACAGGGAGTTCATCAAAAAAAGCTTGACTGAGTGGTCCACAAAACCTTTTTAGACACTGAATGTCATTGTATTTCGCACGTGACATGTTATTTGTTCTAGTACTGAAGTTTGCTGAGAGCAATTACTAATGGGATATGTTGAAGAAATCTGATAGTAAGTTAACAATGAAATTCACTCAGCTGGGCGTCTGCCATTACTCACAGCCTATTGGCTGATTTCGGTCATGTGACTGGACTCTGATCATTTTTCCATCCAAGTACATTTATGAGATTATTCTTCAATGCTCAATCAACAGCCATGGATGCACAACTCCAAAATACAGTTTTGTGACTCTGATCGTTTTTTCATTGTGGTTTTCATATATATATATATATATATATATATATATATATATATATATATATATATATATATATATATATATATATATATATATAAACGACAGCTTAGAGTTGAAACATTGCACTGATCATGTTATTGATCAGTAAAATACTCACCAATGCACTGAGGGTTGTGAGACCATTGGCCGTCCTTGCATGTTATTTCTCCCCACCACGTCTCGAGGGCAGGTTTCAGGCCCGTGTCACAGCCGTAGGAAATATTAACGCTGTGTTCATAAATGTCCAAGTGTGGGACGAAAAAGCCGTTCATGAGTTTTGGACGTCGACAGTTTAGTACAATTTCTGCAATCAGAAACGCATGGTGTAGAAGAAATGTTGGCACCCTAACCAATCCACTGCACGTTGGGTACATCACAAAAAGTCTTGGGTAAAGAAACGTCACAATGTGAAAATGCCTTCTGAAATAACGGAATCAGTTCAATTCAATTTTATTTGTATAGCAATTTTTAGAACATCGTTGTCTCAAAGCAGCTTTACAGAAATATATAAACACAGGGATACAATTTTAAGTGTGTGAATTTATCCGTATTGAGCAAGCCAGTGGCGACGGTGGTGAGGGTCAAAACTCACTAAGATGATATGAGGAAGAAACCTTGAGAGGAACCAGACTCAGAAGGGAACTCGTCCTCATCTGGGTAACAACGGATAGTGTGAAAGTGAAGGAAAGTTCATTATGGTTTTTATATGAAGTCTGTTTGAATCCTGTTGAACTAGTCCACTGTTCAAAGGAGACCCGAGTGCAAAACTGCATGTGGTAATTGCAAGACGAATCAAATCGTCTGCATGAGTTTGAGCTGTAAACAGTAACAAATAAAACAAAGTCGACGTTTGGTGATCGGCTTCTTACTGTTATACGGGAATGTCGATTGATTTGGAACGTTTTTTTTTCAAAGCATTTTAGAGAACCTGAGACAATTCCTCTTCCTAAATCCCTGACACCAGGCAATCATTTTGGTCTATTATGGATTATGTTATGTACGAATGTTTGGTTGTTTGCATTAGTTTTTTTTTTTTGCAAGAAATGATGTATGTAAATTTAAAATCTAAAAGCGAAATCTTTTTAGTGTTCCCAACCGGGACTACACAGAAAAGTGTTGGCCCCGTGATGAAGATGGTACGGCCATCTGTACTCGGGAGCTGGGAGAGCAAAATTGGCCGTGCTTTCTAGGTGGGAGGGCATATTCTCTCTCCCATGTCAATCACAGGGACACTAGCTAATGCACAATAGATCAGATTGTCTCTGTCCGGCTCAGTGAAGGAGGTATGGCCTGAGGGTCAGGGTCACTGAAGGAGGAGTGTTTTCTGTGTGTCAGTCTCTTTGAAGGAGGTGCGGCCTGAGTGTCAGTATCACTGAAGAAGGAGTGGTTTCTGTCTCTCAGTCTCAGTGAAGGAGATCTCCCACTTATCATATCTTGGTTTTTTTTTTGTTTTTTTTTCGTCCACTCTGTTTTCTGCAAATTATGGAACTTACCCCAATAACGAAGCCATAAATTGAGAGGGGTTGGAAAACATGAATTAATAAAAATGAGATTTGCTCTTTTCTTTACATACAGCTGGGTATCATAGTTTCCCCCCCCTCTTTTATCATGTTACATTGTCTTTGTTATTGTGTAACATTAGCTGATGGACAGGTTTTGGAAATCCATGGAACGTTTCGATAGAACCCCAGTTATTAAAATGTGAACGAAGCTGTTGGGACATCGTAAGACTCATAACTACAGCTACTGTACGTGTGCAAAAATCACACTGCACCATATTGAGAATACTCTGTTAAATAATCTTTCAAATATATCAGAGCTTCAGTACATTCAGAAAACTATGATCCTTCTAACCTCTCATGCTGGTGTGCTTGCATGAAGCACTCTGTAAACTGGGGGGACGGGGGGACTTTTGCATACTGTGGAATTTTACATAACAAAATACATTTCGCAAGCCATAACTGCAGTTTATATATATATATATATATATATATATATATATATATATATATATATATATATATATATATATATACACACACACACACACACACACACACACACACACTCACACCACACATCTTACCGAGCACGGCCGGACATGACCAAATAGAAAAAGCCAGGATAATAATAATAGTCCTCATCTTCTCTGTTGTTCTTCACCACGGACCGCAGCAGAAAACCTTCGGATTAATCCCAGATCCATATGAGTTTATAAAAGCAAGTTGCTTTGTTTATAAGCAGTGTTAATGATTTACCTTTCTGCCTCCCTTTACCAGAAACCACAGAAAGATTTCCCCATTGTAGATTTCGTAACTCCATGCGCCGACATGCCGAATTAAAGAAAAGCAGAAATAAAAAGAACTAAAGCAGAATTAAAATGTACTGAAATTCTGAGCTCCATTTTTTTCCTTCCTACAGAGTTTTAAAGACAAAAATGCGGCGTTATCCAGCTCATATTTAAACTTGTAAAGCCTGAATAAGAGAGAGATTGTGTGTATCTACATGGTCAAGTGACCTTTCAGGGTGAATTTTTAGCACCATGGATTCAACCTGGGCAGAGAGTTCTCACAGTTATATATATGTATATGTGTGTGTGTGTGTGTGTGTATATGTATATATATATATATATATATATATATATATATATATATATATATATATATATATATATAATTCTTCACATGCTAGAGAAAACATCTGGTTGAATAGTTTACAGGAATTCATAAATAAACGAAAAAAAAAAAACCTGTCCAAACTTTTAATTTCAGAGATTTATTTTCTATAACCCAAACCAACCAACACTGTTGGTCAGAAGACCAATTCTTGAACAGCAGCTCCAACAGCTGCAAATCCTTCTAATACATTATCGTTTCTACGGTAACAGCTCATTTGCATATGGTACAGAGCTGTTTATTGAGCATTTAAGGAAGGAGTCTCCAACGAAATCCAAGAGGAAAAACAACAAAGATGATTATTAGGCTTAATTAATAGCTGAAGAGAAGTGTGGTCAAAGTATGATGCTTCACAGTACAGTTGGTATGGTGTTGGTATGGTAGTTGTGTTAAACATATTTTTGAGAATTAAGGCCAAAATGACGCTTTGTGAGAATTAAGCTTGGTCAAATATAATCGGAAAAGACAAACTTCAATACCAGAATAAAGTATAAGTGAAAAGCAATCATTGTTATTTTGGCAAACTACCCCCTCCCCCTCCAGAAAACTGTGTAAACAAGGTTCAATCTTGTATTCATTCACTAAAAATCAATTGAACACACAGACCAGTTCATACAGAAATCAACTATCTTCAGTCTCTTAAAGTTGTACGTTCCATTACATTCGACCGGTTACATTTTTGGATCGTTTCAACAAAGAAAACGACGAGGCAGTGATATCGTTTCATCGTAAACTTTATTGTTTCAAGATCCGTTTTTTTTCCCTTTCTTTAAGTAACAATCCACCATCTTCGAACTGGTCTTCATGCGGGAATTGATTTTTTCACTGAAACTCTCGAACCATGTAAATGTGTCTTCTTCAGTTCCAGTGTAGTTACTAAGAAGATATAAATATTTGGTTCAAAAGCCTGCCAGAGGAGTGACCTGTAAACAAAATCCCCAAAATGTTCAGTGCACATCGTGCTACATTTTCTTTAAAAAATTGATCAAATGAACCTTAGAGGCATGTGGTGCCAGAGAAGTGTAAAGTGTAAAAAGCAAAAGATACACTTACATTCTCCATAGATTGCGTTTCCATTAACGCATCTGACGTTTCTTTTCTGTTTAAATCCACTACAGAAAAATGTCTTCTGTTCACCCTCCATCAGATATTCATCAGGATGATCGGAATCAAAACGGGTCCTATCCAATGTACACGGAGCTGTGAAACAGAACGCAATAACAAACCGAGTATTAATGTCGCTGAATTATGAATGAATGAATCTGTTCTCTCAGCGTTGCTTGTTTTAGGGCATAACTAATACTCACGTTTACACACCGGCAGTTCTGTCCACTTCCCCATAACACATCTTATTTCAGCAGGTCCTTCTAGCTTGTAAAACGGCAAACACTCAGCTGACAATCTCATTCCACCTTTCAGCTGAGCAATGTGGCCATTTTCTAAACGAGGCTCCGTTCGACATTTTCTGACTGAAACCCAGAGACGTTCGGTGTCAGGATGTGAATATTTAAAAGACTTTAACATTAAATATATATATATATGTCTATAATGGGAATGCAGTGCATGTGATTACAAAATAAGCTTGTGCTCAAGTGATGTTTTCGTAAATTGTTTTTATAGAACCTGTGAGATTGGGTGAGAAGGGGTAGGGCTTAATCTGCATTCATGCCCTGTCATAATTATCTTAATTGTGAGATTCCGACTTGTAAAAAAAAAAATTAATTAAAAAGTACCAACATCCTCGAAAATACAACTTGTAAACTAGGGATTTTCTGGGAGCACTGACTCGTACCACCTGACCGCTGTGACGTCATGTGGAAACACTCAAAATGGAGGCAGATTCAGGAGTAAAAAAAAGTCGTTATCGCGTAATATTTCTGTGTAATAATTCGTATCGTTGACTATTATTAACGTTTTAATAATGCGCAATTAATCCAAAAATAAACGAAAAGATGTACAATACAGTTTAATGGCATTTTGCAGATCTGAGAGGAATGTCCGGGTTGTCGTCTCGTAATTACGGTAATTCCGACATAGTGTGAACGCAGCCCTGGTAATATAATATGATATCACTGGATATCATAGCGGTGTAATATCGTGTGGGGACAATAAAATCGTTATTGTCGATTATCAGGGTCCAAGCACTAATGGGCATTTAATACAGTGGTACCATGTGCTATAAATCAAACCGCTGATTACAGAGATTTAGTACATTGAAGTGGAGATGCCCAAATCCCACACTGACTGAATGACCAAAATGTGAATATGAAGCCAAAATGTGTTAAAAAGTTAATTAATTGAGTTAGAAATTGATTTGCAATATTTACAGCACCCCCATTGACTGAGGAGAAATTTTATAGATTTTAGAGGGACGATAATTGTCACGGTTTCCCCTTTAAGCAGCGCGTGGTAGAGCATGTGAGCGCGCATGGACAAGCATTGTGCGCGAGCACCTGCTTTTCCGTTATTAACAATCGTGACATTTCAACACGTGCATTTGTTGTTTCTCTTATGTCTCCTCCTTGTTCTGTCATTGGCTATTGTTTCATGTGGGTCTGAATTACCCTCAGCCGTCAGCTATTAGGACGCTGATTATGTTTGTATATATACAAAGCCTCTCAGCAAACAGCGCGGAACATTAGATAAGAAACTTGGATAAGACTAGTTCAGAGTAGATTAGTTTAGAGTCAGAGTCAGAGTCAGAGTCAGAGTCATAGTCATCTTGGATAAGATTAGTTCAGAGTAGATTAGTTTAGAGTCTTTTCCATAGTCATAGTCATAGTCATCTTGGATAAGATTAGTTCAGAGTAGATTAGTTTAGAGTCTTTTCCATAGTCATAGTCATAGTCATGTTTCGATTCGTTTGTTTAGTTCACGCTGGTTTCTCCACTCCCAGTTCATAGTCATAGCTTATGTTTCATCTTTTGTATATCGACTCTGTTTTCCGTGACCACGACATAGTTTCCTGCCTTGCCTCGTTTATGCCTGTTTGCCGATCGCCTGACCTTTTGCATGTTTGTGGATTACGTTTTGGATCACGTTTTGGATTTACCTGCCTGTGTCTCTCAATAAAACTGTTAACCTGCAATTGCATCCGTCCTTATCTCCATTGTGTCACGAGACGTGACAGAATTCCTTTCTCTTTAAGCAGCGCGTGGGAGAGCATGTGAGCGCGCATGGACAAGCAAGGTGCGCGAGCACCTGCTTTTCCGGTGTTGGCAATCGTGACATGCGTCACGAGACATGACAAGTGTTTATTCATTAATAGTATCTTTACTTGATTCTACTCCTCGCTCGAGCTGATATCAGGGGAAAAAAAATTTAAGCAATTTTCTCATTTGTGAGCCTTATAGGGCTGAGTTCCACACCTGTATGAGGAGTTGCACTTCTCACAGGACTTCCTGCATCTGAAAGATCTGATAGTGTAAAATTCATTCGGTAAGTTAATCTTTATAATCTTCACCCACACCCACCAACAAACTTTCAAGTGAAAAATTTAAAATGTTTTTAAAAAATGAGCTGTTATGATTACCGTCAGAAAACTCTGAAACCTGATGAGGAAATACTGCAGTTTCACCTGTAAGAGAATATTTTTTTTGGGGTGTTTTTTTAGATAACATTTTCACTTTATTTATTCCTCACGGAGTTTATGGAACGACAAACTGCAAAAAACATACCTAGAACGGTCAGAATATCATCACAGTCAGGCGCAGGGCTCCATATACCATACAAACAAGTCATAAATTCTAGAGCAGCCTGCATATACAGTTCTGCACAAACGTATTTAAGCATGTCGCCGTTTTCAAAAACGTCCTGGTTAGGATGCATGACGGTCACGTTGAAAACTTTAGCCGGGGAATCACACGTGTGAGGTTTTCCTGCGAGGCAAAAAACCACAAAATCATCATTTTTTTTCTAGTCTAAGAAGACAGCGTTGTTTGCAAATATCAGTCGTGTTTGTGGATGCTTACTTTTGCACACCGGCAGCCTCCAAGTTGCGTTTAGACATAATGCAGAATCCGTTCCGTCGAACTCGTAGCCTCGGTCACATACGAATGGAAGAAGGCTTGCGTGAGGATAGAACGCCGTTGGGTGATGTGCAGGTTTAGCGTGTGACGCATACGGGGTAAAACAGGATGTTGAATCTGGAACAAGAAATAAAAGAACATTTCAACGTGTTTATTGTTTAATTTGCCGTTATGGATTGCGTGGAGACTTGATTAGCCTTAAAACACTATTTCCTTTTACCCCATCCCTTACTAGCTCTCAGGTTCATCATATTCCTGTGGTCTTCTGGTGGTATTGGCCATCCACTGCAAGCCTCGACATGCTTTTATGCTCACCACGCTTGTAAAGAGTAGTTGTTTTGAGTTCCCGTTGCCTCTGAACCAGGATATTCTCCTCTCAACAACCGTCTCTCGTCAACACCGTGTAATTACAGTATCTCACAAAAGTGAGTACACCACTCACATTTTTGTAAATATTTGATTATCTTTTAATGTGACAACACTGAAGAAATGACACTTTGCTACAATGTAAAGTAGTGAGTGTACAGTGTAAATCTGCTGTCCCCTCAAAATAACTCAACACACACCATTAATATCTAAACCTCTGGCAACAAAAGTGAGTACACCCCTAAGTGAAAATGTCCAAATTGGGTCCAATTAGCCATTTTCCCTCCCAGGTGTCATGTGACTTGTTAATGTTACAAGGTCGCAGGTGTGTTAAATTTGGTGTCATCGCTCTCACACTCCCTCATACTGGTCACTGGAAGTTCAACATGGCACCTCATGGCAAAGAACTCTCTGAGGATCTGAAAAAAAGAATTGTTGCATAAAGTCTACATAAAGATGGCCTAGGCTATAAGAAGATTGCCAAGACCCTGACAGGGGACAGCAAATTTACACGGTTACACAAGCTGTACAATCACTACTTTACATTGTAGCAAAGTGTCATTTCTTCAGTGTTGTCACATGAAAAGATATAATCAAATATTTACAGAAATGTGAGGGGTGTACTCACTTTTGTCAGATACTGTGTATATACCTGCTGTTGACTAGATGCTAGTCGCACCATGCTGTCTTGACCTGTACTTTGATTATGATTTTATGCATTATACAGCTGTCACCTGATTGGCTGATTTGATAACCGCATGAATGAGCAGGTGTACAGGTGGTGCTATGTAAGTGGCTGGTGAGTGTATGCTTTTGCACGTTCATAAAGATTCATTGAAATTACTCACCGATACACCGAGGGCTGTGCGACCATGTGCCGTTACTGCACGTTATCTCTCCCCAACGTGTTCCGAGAGCAGGTTTCCAACCCGTTTCACAGCCATAGGAAATGTTAATGCCGTGTTCGTAAATCTCCAAATGTGGGACCAAAAAGCCGTTATCAAGCGGCGGACACGGACAGTTTTCTGCACAATTATTTATATTCGTTAAAATTAAAAGATTGCGTGGTGTGCAAAAATCTTGGCACCCACCAAAATCATATATGTAAAAAATTATGTAAAAAAATTTCACAATATCTATGGTATGTCAGAAAAGCACATTATGGCATAATTTATCATGTAATTTATCTTCATATTGCCCAGCACTAACTCAGGGTGGTGGTTACACTGAGAAATGCATGGTAAAAAAACAAAACAAAACAAAGAAATCCTCAAATAGGTAATAAGTGATTCATTAAAACAAGTTAAAATACGTTATTTGTTTGGGGTGCCAAAACTTTTGCACACAGCTGTGTTTTCACATATAAAATACAGCCAGCTTACAAATCCATTAAAAATACAGCACTGTCTTGTGTGAATTTGTTAATAATAATAAAAAATAATTAACTAAAAAAAGCAATTAATTTAGTATATTTACAACAGAACTATTCACTGTCTTTGAACACAAGAATCTCCTTTTGGATCATTTTTCCAGTGGATTTTCTATTATTACTAAGAGCGCTTACCCATCACCGCCCGACATGACCAAACACAAAAAGCCAAGATAATAATCTTCATCTTCATCTCTGCTGTTGTTCTTCACCTCGGCTCGCAGCATAAAACCTTCAAAACAAGTTGCTTTGCTTATAAGCAGCATTAATGATTTGCCCGACTTCACCAGAAATGTCGTCATTGCGGATTTCATAACCCTCAAATGCTGGCGTGCCAAATTAAAGAAAAAGTAGGACACGTTCAAAATGCTGAACTTTATTGATGATACTGCTTTGTTAAGCAAAAGGAAATGACCAGGTGGAAATAGCATCGGTTTCAGAGTAAACTTTATTGTTTCAGATTCGTTTTTTTCCCCTTTCTTTAGGTAACAATCCACCAATCCAAGTTCATGCTAGAATTGATTTTTCATTGAAACTCTCGAGCACTCTGGATTTACATTCCATCGCTCTCGAAATGTGTAAATGCCTATTTGCTAAATGCTAACAGCTGAAAAATAAGTCTGGGATTAAACGGGTTTAGCCTGGCAGGCTTTAAACGTCTGGGATTAAACGGGTTTAGCCAGGCTGAATGGCTGTTTCTTCTTAGCAGATTTTGAAATATATATATATAATGTGTGTATATGTATATATATGTGTGTGTGTGTGTGTATATATGTATATGTGTGTTCAAAAGGGAGCAGGAGTAAGATTTCTGATCAGAAGTAGGAGCTCTGAAGATGTATGGTTTTTTTCTCCAGATTTAGCTGTCGATCCAGTGTACTGTCAAAACAAGCGCACATAGACATGAGTGAATATATCTGAATTAAGCTTTAGCATCAGTATCAGCACTGGACTACAGACAGTGTTACTCTACTGATACAGATTATTACATAATTGTATTTAGTTACGATAAAAACGTGCTTACGTACTTACACTGCTCATTAAGTGACCTGTAAACAAAATCAAACAAAATCATCAAAATCCCCAAAACGTGTAGTACGCCCTCTCATTCTAAACGTTCTTAAAAACTGATGAGATCAACCTTAGTGGCATTCATAATAACCATGCTGAAATAAAGGACAAAGGAATCAGCGTAAAGGTGTAAAGCGTAAAGATATTTTTACGTCCGGAGAAAACAGAACATATAGGCTACACTTACGTTCGAAATAAATAATTCTTCCATTTAAGCAGCTGACGGTTCTTTTCTTACGTGATTCTACTAGCCTAAAACGTCTTCTCTTCGCCCTCCTTCGTCAGCTTGACTAGAAGTAAAACGTGTCCTATCCAGTGTACATGGAACTGGGGAAACAGAAAATAACAATAAACCATCCAACCATAAAGCATGAGCTCCCTACATCAGATTTTACATGTGGAGTCATTTGGGCCAGGAATTGAACCGCCAACCCTACGATTAGTGGACGACCCACTCTACCAACCCGCTCTACCACCTCTACCAACCAGTTCTACCACCCACCAACCCGCTCTACCCCCTGTATCACTACCACCTCTAACAACCCGCTGTACCCCCTCTCACTACCACCTCTACCAACCCGATCTACCACCTTTACCAATACCACCTCTACCAACCCGATCTACCTCCTCTATCAACCTGTTCTACCACCTCTACCACTACCACCTCTACCAACCCGATCTACCACCTTTACCAATACCACCTCTACCAACCCGATCTACCACCTCTACCACTACCACCTCTACCAACCCGATCTACCACCTTTACCAATACCACCTTTACCAACCCGATCTACCACCTTTACCAATACCACCTCTACCAACCCGATCTACCACCTCTACCAACCCAATCTACCACCTCTACCAACCCGCTCTACCTCCTCTACCAACCCATTCTACCACCTCTACCACTACCACCTCTACCAACCCAATCTACCACCTCTACCAATACCACCTCTACCAACCCGATCTACCTCCTCTATCAACCTGTTCTACCACCTCTACCACTACCACCTCTACCAACCCGATCTACCACCTTTACCAATACCACCTCTACCAACCCGATCTACCTCCTCTATCAACCTGTTCTGCCACCTCTACCACTACCACCTCTACCAACCCGATCTACCACCTTTACCAACCCAATCTACCACCTTTACCAATACCACCTCTACCAACCCGATCTACCACCTTGACCAATACCACCTTTACCAACCCGATCTACCACCTTTACCACCTATACCATCCCGATCTCCCACCTTTACCAATATCACCTCTCAACCCGATCTACCACCTTTACCAATACCACCTCTACCAACCCGATCTACCACCTTTACCAATACCACCTCTACCAACCCGATCTACCACCTTTACCAATACCACCTCTACCAACCCGATCTACCTCCTCTATCAACCTGTTCTACCACCTCTACCAATACCACCTCTACCAACCCGATCTACCACCTTTACCAATACCACCTCTACCAACGCGATCTACCACCTTTACCAATACCACCTCTACCAACCCGATCTACCTCCTCTATCAACCTGTTCTACCACCTCTACCACCTCTACCAACCCGATCTACCACCTTTACCAATACCACCTCTACCAACCCGATCTACCACCTTTACCAATACCACCTCTACCAACCCGATCTACCACCTCTACCAACCCGCTCTACCTCCTCTACCAACTCGTTCTACCACCTCTACCACTACCACCTCTACCAACACGATCTACCACCTTTACCAATACCACCTCTACCAACCCGATCTACCTCCTCTATCAACCTGTTCTACCACCTCTACCACTACCACCTCTACCAATACCACCTGTACCAACTCGTTCTACCACCTCTACCAATACCACCTCTACCAACCCGATCTACCACTTTTACCAATACCACCTTTACCAACCCGATCTACCACCTTTACCAATACCACCTCTACCAACCCGATCTACCACCTATACCACCTATACCATCTCTACCAACCCGATCTACCACCTTTACCAATACCACCTCTACCAACCCGATCTACCACCTATACCACCTATACCATCTCTACCAACCCGATCTACCACCTTTACCAATACCACCTCTACCAACCCGATCTACCACCTTTACCAATACCACCTCTACCAACCCGATCTACCTCCTCTATTAACCTGTTCTACCACCTCTACCAATACCACCTCTACCAACCCGGTCTACCTCCTCTATCAACCTGTTCTGCCACCTCTACCACTACCACCTCTACCAACCCGATCTACCACCTTTACCAACCCAATCTACCACCTTTACCAATACCACCTCTACCAACCCGATCTACCACCTTGACCAATACCACCTTTACCAACCCGATCTACCACCTTTACCAATACCACCTCTACCAACCCGATCTACCACCTATACCACCTATACCATCCCGATCTCCCACCTTTACCAATATCACCTCTCAACCCGATCTACCACCTTTACCAATACCACCTCTACCAACCCGATCTACCACCTTTACCAATACCACCTCTACCAACCCGATCTACCACCTTTACCAATACCACCTCTACCAACCCGATCTACCTCCTCTATCAACCTGTTCTACCACCTCTACCAATACCACCTCTACCAACCCGATCTACCACCTTTACCAATACCACCTCTACCAACGCGATCTACCACCTTTACCAATACCACCTCTACCAACCCGATCTACCTCCTCTATCAACCTGTTCTACCACCTCTACCACCTCTACCAACCCGATCTACCACCTTTACCAATACCACCTCTACCAACCCGATCTACCACCTTTACCAATACCACCTCTACCAACCCGATCTACCACCTCTACCAACCCGCTCTACCTCCTCTACCAACTCGTTCTACCACCTCTACCAACTCGTTCTACCACCTCTACCACCTCTACCAACACGATCTACCACCTTTACCAATACCACCTCTACCAACCCGATCTACCTCCTCTATCAACCTGTTCTACCACCTCTACCACTACCACCTCTACCAATACCACCTGTACCAACTCGTTCTACCACCTCTACCAATACCACCTCTACCAACCCGATCTACCACTTTTACCAATACCACCTTTACCAACCCGATCTACCACCTTTACCAATACCACCTCTACCAACCCGATCTACCACCTATACCACCTATACCATCTCTACCAACCCGATCTACCACCTTTACCAATACCACCTCTACCAACCCGATCTACCACCTATACCACCTATACCATCTCTACCAACCCGATCTACCACCTTTACCAATACCACCTCTACCAACCCGATCTACCACCTTTACCAATACCACCTCTACCAACCCGATCTACCTCCTCTATTAACCTGTTCTACCACCTCTACCAATACCACCTCTACCAACCCGGTCTACCTCCTCTATCAACCTGTTCTGCCACCTCTACCACTACCACCTCTACCAACCCGATCTACCACCTTTACCAACCCAATCTACCACCTTTACCAATACCACCTCTACCAACCCGATCTACCACCTTGACCAATACCACCTTTACCAACCCGATCTACCACCTTTACCAATACCACCTCTACCAACCCGATCTACCACCTATACCACCTATACCATCCCGATCTCCCACCTTTACCAATATCACCTCTCAACCCGATCTACCACCTTTACCAATACCACCTCTACCAACCCGATCTACCACCTTTACCAATACCACCTCTACCAACCCGATCTACCTCCTCTATCAACCTGTTCTACCACCTCTACCAATACCACCTCTACCAACCCGATCTACCACCTTTACCAATACCACCTCTACCAACGCGATCTACCACCTTTACCAATACCACCTCTACCAACCCGATCTACCTCCTCTATTAACCTGTTCTACCACCTCTACCACCTCTACCAACCCGATCTACCACCTTTACCAATACCACCTCTACCAACCCGATCTACCACCTTTACCAATACCACCTCTACCAACCCGATCTACCACCTCTACCAACCCGCTCTACCTCCTCTACCAACTCGTTCTACCACCTCTACCAACTCGTTCTACCACCTCTACCACCTCTACCAACACGATCTACCACCTTTACCAATACCACCTCTACCAACCCGATCTACCTCCTCTATCAACCTGTTCTACCACCTCTACCACTACCACCTCTACCAATACCACCTGTACCAACTCGTTCTACCACCTCTACCAATACCACCTCTACCAACCCGATCTACCACTTTTACCAATACCACCTTTACCAACCCGATCTACCACCTTTACCAATACCACCTCTACCAACCCGATCTACCACCTATACCACCTATACCATCTCTACCAACCCGATCTACCACCTTTACCAATACCACCTCTACCAACCCGATCTACCACCTATACCACCTATACCATCTCTACCAACCCGATCTACCACCTTTACCAATACCACCTCTACCAACCCGATCTACCACCTTTACCAATACCACCTCTACCAACCCGATCTACCTCCTCTATCAACCTGTTCTACCACCTCTACCACTACCACCTCTACCAATACCACCTGTACCAACTCGTTCTACCACCTCTACCAATACCACCTCTACCAACCCGATCTACCACTTTTACCAATACCACCTTTACCAACCCGATCTACCACCTTTACCAATACCACCTCTACCAACCCGATCTACCACCTATACCACCTATACCATCTCTACCAACCCGATCTACCACCTTTACCAATACCACCTCTACCAACCCGATCTACCACCTATACCACCTATACCATCTCTACCAACCCGATCTACCACCTTTACCAATACCACCTCTACCAACGCGATCTACCACCTTTACCAATACCACCTCTACCAACCCGATCTACCTCCTCTATCAACCTGTTCTACCACCTCTACCACCTCTACCAACCCGATCTACCACCTTTACCAATACCACCTCTACCAACCCGATCTACCACCTTTACCAATACCACCTCTACCAACCCGATCTACCACCTCTACCAACCCGCTCTACCTCCTCTACCAACTCGTTCTACCACCTCTACCACTACCACCTCTACCAACACGATCTACCACCTTTACCAATACCACCTCTACCAACCCGATCTACCTCCTCTATCAACCTGTTCTACCACCTCTACCACTACCACCTCTACCAATACCACCTGTACCAACTCGTTCTACCACCTCTACCAATACCACCTCTACCAACCCGATCTACCACTTTTACCAATACCACCTTTACCAACCCGATCTACCACCTTTACCAATACCACCTCTACCAACCCGATCTACCACCTATACCACCTATACCATCTCTACCAACCCGATCTACCACCTTTACCAATACCACCTCTACCAACCCGATCTACCACCTATACCACCTATACCATCTCTACCAACCCGATCTACCACCTTTACCAATACCACCTCTACCAACCCGATCTACCACCTTTACCAATACCACCTCTACCAACCCGATCTACCTCCTCTATTAACCTGTTCTACCACCTCTACCAATACCACCTCTACCAACCCGGTCTACCACCTTTACCAATACCACCTCTACCAACCCGATCTACCACCTCTACCACTACCACCTCTACCAACCCGATCTACCACCTTTACCAATACCACCTCTACCAACCCGATCTACCACCTTTACCAATACCACCTTTACCAACCCGATCTACCACCTTTACCAATACCACCTCTACCAACGCGATCTACCACCTCTACCAACCCGATCTACCACCTCTACCAACCCAATCTACCACCTCTACCAACCCGCTCTACCTCCTCTACCAACTCATTCTACCACCTCTACCACTACCAACTCTACCAACCCAATCTACCACCTCTACCAACCCGCTCTACCTCCTCTACCAACCCATTCTACCACCTCTACCACTACTACCTCTACCAACCCGATCTACCACCTTTACCAATACCACCTCTACCAACACGATCTACCACCTTTACCAATACCACCTCTACCAACCCGCTCTACCTCCTCTACCAACCCATTCTACCACCTCTACCACTACTACCTCTACCAACCCGATCTACCACCTTTACCAATACCACCTCTACCAACACGATCTACCACCTTTACCAATACCACCTCTACCAACCCGATCTACCACCTTTACCAATACCACCTCTACCAACCCGATCTACCACCTTTACCAATACCACCTCTACCAACCCGATCTACGACCTTTACCAATACCACCTCTACTAACCCGATCTACCACCTCTACCAACCTGTTCTACCACCACAGTTACTGAGAAACAGCTATTTTTGGTAAATGCAACTCCACCACATAGATAAAACTCTCCAGGAGGGAGCGGCTGTCTGTGGCTCAGGTGATAGAGCGGGTTGTCCACTAATCGTAGGGTTGGGGGTTCGATTGACTCAACGTGCTGAAGTGTCCTTGGGCAGCCCTAAGTTGCTCCCGACGACAAGCTAGTGCCTTGCATGGCATCTCTACTACCATTGGTGGGTGGGTGTGTGTGTGTGTGTGTGAGTGAATGGGTGAATGAGAACCAGTGTAAAGCACTTTGTAGAACGGCTAAGGTTAAAAAAGTGCTGTATAAGTGCAAACCATTTACCAAAATTCTAGGACCAGTTTGCAAAAGTGGACAAGCATGTTCTCACGTAGATTTTCTTCAACTGAACAATTCAACATTCGAAATAATAATAATGATGAGTCTTTACTGGTCACATATACATTACAGCACAGTGAAATTCTTTTCTTTGCATACCCCAGCATGTCAGGAAGTTGGGGTCAGAGCACAGAGTCAGTCATGATACAGCATCCCTGGAGCAGAGAGGGTTAATGGCCTTGCTCAAGGGCCCAACAGTGGCAGCCTGGCAATTCTGGGGCTTGAACCCCCAACCTTCCAATCAGTAACCCAGAGCCTTAACTGCCAAGCCACCACTGCCCCTTATAAATATACCTATATTGAACTTTCTAGAGTGAGACTATTACTACATTTATGTTTTATGTGACTTACATGGAAATGAATCAAGCAGAACAGACCGCTGTAGATGAGTGTAGTGCAGCAGGCGGCGGGATTCAGAGCGTTAGAACTTACGCGTACACACCGGCAGCCTCCAAGTTCCATCTTCACAAAGCGCATATCGTGTTCCTTCAATCTCGTAGCCGCCGTCACATCCAAATCTTACAGTGCTTCCTGCAGGATAGGACGCTGCTAACTCGTTTTCAGGTTTGGCGTTTGGCACGTGTGGGGCAGCGCACGCCGCATCTAGAACTAGAACAAGGAGCAACATAATCTTTACTCAATCTTTCTCAAACTCAATTGAAACATTGCACATTATATATTACATTATTTTAATAACTCTATTCACTACATCTCTCTCTCTCAACCAGGAATATGAACACAGCGCTGCTCAGAAATATTAGTCTTGTATTAGTCTTGAGGACGCGTACCTTTACACACCGGCAGCCTCCAAGATCCATCGTCACAAACCGCGTAACGTGTTCCTTCAAATTCATAACCGCTGTCGCATACAAATCGAAGAGTTTCTCCAGGACCGTACAACGTTTTTAACGCATTTGCAGGCTGGCCATTCGGCACACTCGGGGCAAGACAGGATTTTACATCTGGAACAACAAACAGAAGGACCTTTATACATGTGGCTTTAAATCTTTTACCGATTGATTAATTTGCGTGTGCTTTACCTCCGATCGCAGTGCGTTACAGACCCCTCTGTATGTATTCATTTCAGATTAAAATAAAGGAATAAATAATTTCAATTCCTACGATATTATATTTACTTGGAACACAGCATCTTTACTTTCACGAGTTCTGCCGATTTTAATTTTGATATTTACTTATCAAAAAACCCCAAAACAGACCCTTGACTGTGAAAGTTAATATGATTTTTCTTTTTCTGGATTGTTGGTGATGTTTGACATCTCCGTCCATGATGTCTGATCAACATCGGTGTAGTTCAGCTGATATGCCTTGGGTATGAATTGTTCCCCAAACTCCTCCAGGGAAATTTCCATCCTCATCCAGAATTTCTGGCATTTTGTTCCATGACTATTTTTTTTTTTTTTGCCATTTTATCATTTCTAAAGTAACTGCTAGATAAAGGCAAAGCCTTCCCTGCCGTTAAGGTATCCTTGGGTATACGCCTGGGTAAACTGATCATGAAACAGATCGGATCATGGCAGTCATCGTCTTCGCTTATTCCTACAAGGAGCTACGCTGCAGGACACTTTACCTTTACACACCGGCAGCGTCCAGACTCCATCTTCACACTGTGCAGAATCCGTCCCTTCGAACTCGTAGCCGCCGTCACATCCGAATCGGACAGAGCTTCCAGATGGATAGGATTCTGCTAACGCGTCCGCAGGTCTGGCATTCGGAACACGCGGGGCAGCACTACACGGTGCTTGATCTAGAACTAAAAATGGAACGTCTATACATGTGACGTAATTTTAAAAAAATAAATAATTTTTGCAATTTACCTGTGATCTGTTGCAGATTTTAGACTTAACCCCGCCTTATCATTCATCTCATTTTTCAAAAATCCTAACATATTCGCTCGGACCGTCTCGATATTCCTACAGCTACGTACCAACTGAAGATCTCGTGTTTATTTTAGAATAACGCCATTCTGCTACAGAAACATGAGTCATTTTTGCAACGACGACCCTTACCTTTACACACTGGCAGCGTCCAGACTCCTTCTTCACACTGTGCAGAATCCGTCCCTTCGAACCCGTAGCCGCGGTCGCATCCGAATCTAACCAAGCTTCCAGATGGATAGGATTTTGCTAACGCATCTGCAGGTCGCGCGTTCGGAACGCGTGGGGAAGCACACCGTGCATGATCCAGAACTAAAAACCGAACATTTATACATTTGTGGATTCGTTTATTTTTTTAATATTTCTTTTTATAATTTACCTCTGATCATAGCACATTGTTGACTTAACCCCTCCCCCTACAGCTACATAGCAAACGAAAATCTCATCTTTATCAGCACTGCGTTGTTATAATAAAATACAGAAACATTAGTCATGTTTGTAAGGAGGACGCTTACTTTTACACACCGGCAGCTTCCAAGTCCCATCTTTGCACAGTGCATATTTGGTTCCTTCGAACTCGGAGCCGCGGTCACATACAAACCGGACGGAGCTTCCAGTAGGATAGAGCGCCGCTGTAAACTCGTCTGCGAGCTCGGCGTTCGGCACAAATGGGACAGTACATGATGTCTGAACTGGAACGTTATAGAAAACAGAAAAACATAAATACACACGTAACTTTACGTGTAAAATGTCCTGTAGTCATGCGAGTGCACAGATGGTGATCGATCGTACAGGGGTTTAGATTGAACCCGCCTGTTATTATTCATCTCAAACGTACTCACATGTTCACTCCTATTATATTACTTTATATATTATGTTTACTTTAATATACATTTATGATGATATATTTATATTTACTGAACAGAAACCAAGAACACGACAATGTTAATGTTAACGCAATGAGTGAGCACGTACGTTTACAAACGGGCAGATTCCAAGTTCCATCTTCACACAGCGCATAATGTGTTTCTACAAACTCATAGCCACTGTCACATACATATCTGATAAAGCTTCCAGTGGGATAGGATGCTGCCAGCTCATTTTTCGGCTTAGCGTTTGGAACAACTGGTGCAGTACACGATGACTGACCTAGAACAAAAAAAAAAACAAAACAAAACAAAAACAAAAACCCCAGATCATTTGTACATCACGACAATGATGGAACGTTTTAACAGAGCGTGTCGGTCTGTCGAACCCTTTTGTGTGGCAGAGTGGCCATGGTCGAGCGTCAGCTACGGACAGAGAAGTGATGGTTCTCACCTGTATCGTGTTCCCAGCAGTCTACTTATTTGTCACTCTTTGTGTTTTTAGTGACTGCTGTAACGAGAGCGATGCACTTGACTGTGCGGAAGCCATGAGTCCTCGACGGACTCTTTTTGTTGTTGGTTTGTCCGTTTTTATGAGTTTTTGAAGGTGTGCTAAAAGGCGCAGGGACCGAATGAACGTGAGCCTGGAGCTCTTTCCGGAAAATTCCGCCTGTCTCCCGAGTCTTCCTCTGCACGCTTACACGCCAGGGTTCTAGATTGGTGCTGAAACCCAGGATCTGGGAGGACTCGGACGCCGCCACGAAAGGCTGCCCGCTTGGCAAGCTCGTAAAGTCCTTCGCCATCCTCCGTCAAACCCAACACCAACTCCATGATGTGCACAACGAGCAGCAGCAGCAGCTCTTCAAAGCAGATTGTTCCACACATGATGCTCATCAAGCTCTTCCGAGGCCTTCTCGGAGATTTTAAAGCGTGCGGCGGCTGTGTGGGCATGTCCGAAGAGGAATGGGCTCTATGAGTCCTCCCCTTGTTCTCGGTGGAAACCCTGCTTGCCACTGGCACCATGGACGCGGCAGGAGAATTCAAGCGCCAAAAAGACACCCGAGGAGCACCGGCAACGCTCCTCGACGTCGGCCGCCCCTACGGCCTACGCGGCGGGTGAAGGACTCGTGTTGCCGCTGGCTGGTGTCAGAGGAGCAGGACTCGGAACAGCTCATCGAGCTGGTGGTACTGGAGCTGTATTTGTCGGTCGACTCCTGACAGGAACGGTGGAGTGGGTCCAGTACCACCAGCCCGCATCCTGGATGAAGCCGTTCACCTGGTGGCTCAAATCCAGGCATTTCCTTTTTACCCCCTGCTCTCTCTCACTCGCTGCTCCCCCGACCCCAGCTACCCATGCACCAAATACAGCAATACAAGGGTAAATATTACTACCATGCTAGCCGTGTTATCAGCATGTAAATGTGCTAGTATATAATTACTGAATGAATCATAAAGTTTACTGTTAGGTGCTCGTTATTATCCCTTGCTTTTCTTCCCCACCACTGGCACTGCGCCATTTACCTCTGATCATACAGTATTCTAGACTCAAATCCACCTGTATTATTCTTATTTCCATGTTTACAAGAAGACAGAAGAAAACAGACCAGGATTAAAATCCCCACCCAAGAAGTGAAAAGTTTTTGTATTTCACAGATTATCTCTCCGATTCTGATCTCGCCTTCCGCGATCTCCGAGGTCCATGTTCTGACCCACATCATCACCCACGTTATTCCGCCGATAAGGCCATGGGCTGGAACTCTTTATCGAACCGTAAGCTTTGGTTTAGAAAAGAAACTTTTCACTGTCGATGAACATGAGAAACTCGGTCAATCCGTTACATTACAGTTAGCTTTTCAACGCAAACGTTTCCGATATTACTGAACGCTAAGAGCACTTACCCATCACCGCCTGACATGACCAAACAGAAAAAGCCAGGATAATAATCTTCTTCTTCATCTCTGCTGTTGTTCTTCACCTCGGCTCGCAGCATAAAACCTTCAGGTGAACCACAGACCAGACGCACACTTCTGAACGAGTCGCTTCGTTTATACACAGCGTTAATGATTTACCTTCATGCCTCCCTTTTACCAGAAACCACGAATCTAGTGCGAGATTTCGCCATTGTGGATTTCGTAACTCCAAATACGGACGCGCCAAAACAAAGAAATTAAACAAAAGTAGAACGATCTATTCACACTGAGTTATTTAGTGAAATTCCCTGCACTGGTTTTGAGATTTGACAAAATGGGAATTGGGAAGTGTTATGACTCTGACATTTCATATTGACTCGTGAATTTCTGTGTATTCTTATTTTGGGTGCAAACCAATCATGGGGAAAAATCAAGAAGAATGACAAAGATTTAGCATTTGAATATGAACAAATGTACAGTTCTATACTGCAGCAGTGTGAATATGATCAGTAGTGACGCCATGTGTTCTTATCATGTAAAGGATGGAAGGTAAACACGGTCCCACTTTTTCAAGCAAAGAAAAACGACCAGGCAGAAATATCATTTTAATCATAAACTTTATTGTTTCAGATCGGGTTTCTCTCGGTTTATGTAACAATCCACCATCTTCAGCTCAACTTCACATTCCTCGCCCTCTCGAATGTGTAAATCATTCTTCTTTAGTTCCACTGAAGTTACTAATTCACTAAAAGAGCTTCTTAGCAGATTTGCAAAATACATTTTGGTCGAAAAGTGAGCATTTATTCTGAGAAGGATGATTTCTGATCAGTAGCAGGAGCTCTGCAGACGATCCCCCCACTCCTCCCGGATTTCATCGTCGACAGAGCTCACTGTCAAAACTAGTGCACATAGACATGAATGAATATATCTGAATTAAGATTCGGTATCAGCACTGGACCACAGACAGTGTTACTCTGCTGATACAGTTATTATAATATATTAATTGCATTTAGTATTTACCTATAATTAAAATAGGTGTTTATGTACTTACCCAGTGGTATTTACCTGTAAACAAAATAAACAGCCATCAGAGACAGTCTCAATAAAATCCCCAAAACGTTCAACTGCACATGCTCATCCTCCATTTTGTTCAAAACTGCTCAAATAAACCTCATTAAAGCAACTGAGCATAATAACGATCACAGGTCCTAATATTACTGCATTCTTACACCACAGCGCTGTCGAATTCTGGATCCTGATTGGTCAGAAGGTTAGGGTTGAATACATTTCTAGAAGAGTGGCTCTGGCACTAGCGCAGCTACAAATTCTAATATGTTAATGTTTCTATAGTGAATGTAAACGTGCACTAACAGATTATGTTAATGCTTATTTCCCCCTGATGTATGTAGCCGTTGATATGGTGAAGTTCTCTGTAAGGAGGTTTGTGGAAGGTGTCTCGATAAAACACAGGATGCACTTACATTCACCATAGACTGGTGTTTCATCAATGCAGCTGATATCTATTTGATATGTGTTACTACAGTAAAATCTCTTCGTTTCACCCTCCTGCAGATATTTATCAGGATGATAAGTACGAAGAATTTTTGTCCTATCCAGTTTACACGGCGCTAGGAAACAGAAAGCAATAATAAACCATTTCTAAATGTTGTCGAATCACGACTTCATTTGTTCTCTCAGCGTTGTAAAATAGTTGTTTGGTGTAATTAATACTCACGTTTACACACCGGGATCTCCGTCCATTTCCCGTTAACACATCTTATTGTTCCAGGTCCTGTTAGTTTATAAAGTCTCTTACACTGAGCTTTTAATTCATTTCCACCTGCTAGCTCGGTAACGTCTCCATTTTCAATAAGGGGTTGAGTTCCACAATTTCTGACTGAAATCAGAGACAATACGTGTGACGACGTGGAGATTAACGGAATAAATCGTTAATTATAAATATACTGTAGAAAGCACACATATAGCGGGGGGAAATAAGTATTGGAGGCGTCGACATTTGTTTCAGTAAATATACTTTGGTTCCTTGACTTACCTTGCCTCGAAGAACTGCTTTTTCTTAGCGTGGTCAATACTTTTTTCCCGTGTCATTCCACTTTATTTACGGACTTTAATGCTGTGAATTCTTTATATTTCTGGATTTCCTGAGTTAATACCAAAGTCTTGTGAAAATTTCATGTGAATCGCCTCGTTGGAAATATATTTATTTTTGAAAAAAAATGTTGACGTGTTCAACACTTATTTCCCCCACTGTATACGTAACACGACACGCTGCGGGAAGTGTGAATTTGGGAGGAAATTTGAGACTAATGTTTACAGAGTGCCCAAGTCAGGGTGGGATTAGCAAGAGATTGCAGCTAAACACGCAACTTCATTTTTAATAACAGTGTAAAATGTGAGCGATCTGGGAGTGAATTTGTGATCTTTATTACCAGGCAACAGAACCGCATCAGGATCAGGATGTAGAGATCCACCGTGAGGCCCACGTCCTGCACATGAAAGAGTTATTCCAGTCCTTTATAAAAGTCATACACACTTCCAGTTACACTGATTCAGACGCTTATTACATTCCTACTCAACTCTACTAAAATATTCATAAATGAGGCCCAACGTTTCTAAAGTAGAACACCGTGCTCGTGTTTTCACCCTCGACAAATAGTCAGGCCAAAGTTTCGGCTACGAGACGTGTTACCGTGTCCTCTCATCGGGCGTAAAAGGTAGTATTTGTATCTGTACGGTGATATGTGTAACTGGTATGTACTGAGAGAGGTAAATGACGGCCTTGTAATGTCTCACCTTTACACACTGGCAGACTCCAGATTCCACCTTCACACCTCGCAGTATCTGTTCCTTCAAACTCATAGCCGCTGTCACATACAAATCTAACAGTGCGTCCAGTAGCATAGAACAATGTTAAATCTACTACAGGTCGGGCGTTCGGCACGTGTGGGGCAGAACACACCGTTTCATCTCGACCTAAAAACAGAACATTTATACATGGATTTAATTTAGTTGTGTGTGTGTGTGTGTGTGTGTGTGTGTGTGTGTGTGTGTGTGTGTGTGCACATGGAGTAATTTACTGTTCATCAGTGGATTTTAGATGTTCCTGCACAGCATATTTATATTCACAGCATATTTATATTCTCTCTCTCTCTCTCTCTCTCTCCACTGTCAGGCTCGGCCGATGTGTGTAGTGCAGCACGCGGTGGGACTTGAAACGGTTAGCGTACGCTTTAGTTACAGCGTCGAGTGACGTCACAGCTCTGTGAAGTGCGTTTTATGTTTAAACATCCACCCCGAATAAAGTATTTATTTTGTGAAAGAATTAAGAAGTTGTTGTTAATCTACCTATTGATTAAGAAAAATCCCCAACCCAGATTGAGGGGGAATCACGTGTGTGAGGTTTTTCCCATGAAGTAATCTTGTCTTTATTATATAATCACAGCGCTGTTCAGAAATATTAGTCATGTTTGCAATGATGATACTTACTTTTACACACCGGGAGCTCCCAATTTCCATCTACGCACTTTGCGTAATGTTCTCCTACAAACTCATAGCCGGAGTTACATTTAAACGAAACATAGCTTCCAGTACTATAGGAAGTCGATAACCCTACTGTAGGTCGGGCGTTCGGCACACTTGGCGTACCACATAATTTTTGACCTAGAAGAAAAAAAAACAGAACATTTATACACGTCCAGCTTTAAAGTGACATTTTTAAACTGATGTAGTTATGTGTGCGGCACACATGGAGTAATTTCCCTCTGACCGAAGGAGATTTATAACTTAACCCCAAAATTTCGAAAGCATTAAAGTACAGAACTTTTTATTTTATTTTATTGAAAATGGTGTACAGAAGTACGCAAAAAAAAAAAATCGGTGTTCAAAACTGTCTCCTTACGTTACACTGATTCGCAACGGCAAGCTTTATAATAACGATTTATAATTCGAAATGTCGGGTTGGGATTTCGTCTTCGCATGGTCATATCACGTCTGTAAACCGGGGGGGGGGGGGGGGGTACAGGGCAGGTTTGGGGGGTTTAGGGGTCGGGTGCTGGGGTTGCTGGGATGACAGTTGCTTAGAATTGAAACTCGTCATCTAGACGACTGTGTTTAATCTGGAACATTCCAAACGCAATCATCGTTGACCTCTGGGGAACCGGCTGTTTCTTAACAAAAAGGCAAGGCGACAGATCCTGCGCTAAAGTGAGAATTAATATCGGCATGGCTTTTGAGAGGAGGTGAAAACGCAGAGAGCCAAAGAGACCGAAGACGGACGCAAAGTTTATTGGGAGGACGGGCACTCGTCTGTGCTCACCCGCCAGCAGAATAAGACTAGAGAGACGGAAAAGGAGATTACATTAGAGCCATAACTACTATTAGTGTGTGCGTGTATGTATGTGTATATATATATATATATATGTTATACGAGTATGTTATGCTTGTTTTTGTGTAAAAACCTGTAATAATTGTAGGAGGGAGAAATACACTACAGCGCTGATATTATTGTGAGGCTGTGAGCAGACAGTGTCAATGCACTGGGGAAAATAGATAGACCATAAATGTAAAAAAAAAAAAAAAAATATATATATATATATATATATATATTAAAAAAAAACATGATGTTGCTCGTCAGATTTTCCTAACAAGCGACCATATTTACAAAACAAGCCCCAAAAAATGTGATTCTTTCCCCCCAAGTGACTTAGAAACAAAAGTATTATAAACAGCCTACACAACTCTGAGACCTCAAACCATCAGACTCATCACAAATAATACTTGCGAGGATACTTACACACCGGCAGCCTCCAGGTTCCGTCTGCACACGTTGCATATGGGTGTCTTCTTTCAAACTCATAGCCGCGGTCACATCGAAACACAACATAGTCTCCAGACCTATAGGATGACTCTAACGTTCCTGAAGGCTGGGCGTTCGCCACTCGTGGGGCAGTACACCGTGTTGGATCTAGAACAAAATAAACAGATCGTGCGTGGCTTTAAATGTTCATTTACTGTACTTTTTCACACACAGTGTAATTTACCCCTGCATTTTAGTCTTAAACGGCATGTTATTATTCGTCTCAAACACCTGCCTCCCTCCCAAAGCCCTCGTTCTCCTCATGAACCCTTCTTTAATTTATAACGTCTCTGTGTTGTTGAGAAATATCAGGCATGTTTGTAATGAGGACGCTCACCTATACACTCCGGCAGCTTCCAGGTTCCGTCTTCACACTGTGCGGAGTCTGTGTCTTCAAACGTGTAGCCTCTGTTACATATAAACTGAACGGTGTCTCCATGGTTATAGGACCTTCTTAACTCGTCTGCGGGTCGGGCGTTTCGCACAGCTGGTTCACTACTACATGGTGATTTCTCAACTAGGACCAAAAACAGAATATTTTACACATTTGTGGAGTCACTGTAGTAGTTATTTATCGACGTGAACGCACACGTGGTGTAACTTACCTCATAGGGGATTTTAGACTTAACGACCAAATAAATGCTGATTCATTTGCATAAACTATCGTCATGATACACTTTAATCCAAAATCCTACTAGGATTTGCTGGATTCAGCCTTATATTACATCTGTACTAGAGAGCGAAACAGTGTAGAAAAATGACTAAAAGAGTCCTTAAAGTAATGGATTTGGATCAAGATTTGGTTTTGCTCATACACGAGAACTAACTGCAACTCCACTTAACAGCCTGGACAGGAAGCCTGCTCGGGCTACTGATCTAGCCACGCCTGCACTAAGCAGTCATTATTACTATGAGAAAATCCTAATCTTCCATTTTCTTCCATGTATAGGACGCTCACCTATACACTCCGGCATCTTCCAGGTTCCGTTTTCACACTGTGCGGAGTCTGTGTCTTGAAACGTGTAGCCTCTGTTACATATAAACTGAACGGTGTCTCCATGGTTATAGGACCTTCTTAACTCGTCTGCGGGTCGGGCGTTTCGCACAGCTGGTTCACTACTACATGGTGATTTTTCAACTAGGACCAAAAAACAAACAAAAAAAATACAACAAAAAAACAGAAGATTTTACACTTTAGGAGTCACTTTAGTAGTTATTCTATATAGATCTACCACCTCTACCAACCTGTTCTACCACCTCTACCAACCCGCTCTACCACCTTTACCAATACCACCTCTACCAACCCGATCTACCACCTTTACCAATAACACCTCTACCAACCCGCTCTACCACCTTTACCAATACCACCTCTACCAACCCGATCTACCACCTTTACCAATACCACCTCTACCAACCCGATCTACCACCTTTACCAATACCACCTCTACCAACCATATCTACCTCCTCTACCAACCTGTTCTACCACCACAGTTACTGAGAAACAGCTATTTTTGGTAAGCGCAACTCCACCACATAGATAAAACTCTCCAGGAGGGAGCGGCTGTCTGTGGCTCAGGTGATAGAGCGGGTTGTCCACTAATCGTAGGGTTGGGGGTTGGATTGACTCCACGTGCTGAAGTGTCCTTGGGCAGCCCTAAGTTGCTCCCGACGGCAAGCTAGTGCCTTGCATGGCAGCTCTACTACCATTGGTGTGTGTGTGTGTGTGAGTGAATGGGTGAATGAGAACCAGTGTAAAGCACTTTGTAGAATGGCTACGGTTAAAAAAGTGCTGTATAAGTGCAAACCATTTACCAAAATTCTAGGACCAGTTTGCAAAAGTGGACAAGCATGTTCTCACGTAGATTTTCTTCAACTGAACAATTCAACATTCGAAATAATAATGATGATGAGTCTTTACTGGTCACATATACATTACAGCACAGTGAAATTCTTTTCTTTGCATACCCCAGCATGTCAGGAAGTTGGGGTCAGAGTGCAGAGTCAGTCATGATACAGCATCCCTGGAGCAGAGAGGGTTAATGGCCTTGCTCAAGGGCCCAACAGTGGTAGCCTGGCAATTCTGGGGCTTGAATCCCCGACCTTCCGATCAGTAACCCAGAGCCTTAACTGCCAAGCCACCACTGCCCCTTATAAATATACCTATATTGAACTTTCTAGAGTGAGACTATTACTACATTTATGTTTTATGTGACTTACATGGAAATGAATCAAGCAGAACAGACCGCTGTAGATGAGTGTAGTGCAGCAGGCGGCGGGATTCAGAGCGTTAGAACTTACGCGTACACACCGGCAGCCTCCAAGTTCCATCTTCACAAAGCGCATATCGTGTTCCTTCAATCTCGTAGCCGCCGTCACATCCAAATCTTACAGAGCTTCCTGCAGGATAGGACGCTGCTAACTCGTTTTCAGGTTTGGCGTTTGGCACGTGTGGGGCAGCGCACGCCGCATCTAGAACTAGAACAAGGAGCAACATAATCTTTACTCAATCTTTCTCAAACTCAATTGAAACATTGCACATTATATATTACATTATTTTAATAACTCTATTCACTACATCTCTCTCTCTCAACCAGGAATATGAACACAGCGCTGCTCAGAAATATTAGTCTTGTATTAGTCTTGAGGACGCGTACCTTTACACACCGGCAGCCTCCAAGATCCATCGTCACAAACCGCGTAACGTGTTCCTTCAAATTCATAACCGCTGTCGCATACAAATCGAAGAGTTTCTCCAGGACCGTACAACGTTTTTAACGCATTTGCAGGCTGGCCGTTCGGCACACTCGGGGCAAGACAGGATTTTACATCTGGAACAACAAACAGAAGGACCTTTTATACATGTGGCGTTAAATCTTTTACCGATTGATTTATTTGCGTGTGCTTTACCTCCGATCGCAGTGCGTTACAGACCCCTCTGTATGTATTCATTTCAGATTAAAATAAAGGAATAAATAATTTCAATTCCTACGATATTATATTTACTTGGAACACAGCATCTTTACTTTCACGAGTTCTGCCGATTTTAATTTTGATATTTACTTATCAAAAAAACCCAAAACAGACCCTTGACTGTGAAAGTTATTATGATTTTTCTTTTTCTGGATTGTTGGTGTTGTTTGACATCTCCGTCCATGATGTCTGATCAACATCGGTGTTGTTCAGCTGATATGCCGTGGGTATGAATTGTTCCCCAAACTCCTCCAGGGAAATTTCCATCCTCATCCAGAATTTCTGGCATTTTGTTCCATGACTATTTTTTCTTTTTTGCCATTTTATCATTTCTAAAGTAACTGCTAGATAAAGGCAAAGCCTTCCCTGCCGTTAAGGTATCCTTGGGTATACGCCTGGGTAAACTGATCATGAAACAGATCGGATCATGGCAGTCATCGTCTTCGCTTATTCCTACAAGGAGCTACGCTGCAGGACACTTTACCTTTACACACCGGCAGCGTCCAGACTCCATCTTCACACTGTGCAGAATCTGTCCCTTCGAACTCGTAGCCGCCGTCACATCCGAATCGGACAGAGCTTCCAGATGGATAGGATTCTGCTAACGCATCTGCAGGTCGCGCGTTCGGAACGCGTGGGGAAGCACACGGTGCATGATCCAGAACTAAAAACCGAACATTTAGACATTTGTGGATTCGTTTATTTTTTTATTATTTCTTTTTATAATTTACCTCTGATCGTAGCACATTGTTGACTTAACCCCTCCCCCTACAGCTACATAGCAAACGAAAATCTCATCTTTATCAGCACTGCGTTGTTATAATAAAATACAGAAACATTAGTCATGTTTGTAAGGAGGACGCTTACTTTTACACACCGGCAGCTTCCAAGTCCCATCTTTGCACAGTGCATATTTGGTTCCTTCGAACTCGGAGCCGCGGTCACATACAAACCGGACGGAGCTTCCAGTAGGATAGAGCGCCGCTGTAAACTCGTCCGCGAGCTTGGCGTTCGGCACAAATGGGACAGTACATGATGTCTGAACTGGAACTTTATAGAAAACAGAAAAACATAAATACACACGTAACTTTACGTGTAAAATGTCCTGTACTCATGCGAGTGCACAGATGGTGATCGATCGTACAGGGGTTTAGATTGAACCCGCCTGTTAGTATTCATCTCAAACGTACTCACATGTTCACTCCTATTATATTACTTTATATATTATGTTTACTTTAATATACATTTATGATGATATTTTTATATTTACTGAACAGAAACCAAGAACACGACAATGTTAATGTTAACGCAATGAGTGAGCACGTACGTTTACAAACGGGCAGATTCCAAGTTCCATCTTCACACAGCGCATAATGTGTTTCTACAAACTCATAGCCACTGTCACATACATATCTGATAAAGCTTCCAGTGGGATAGGATGCTGCCAGCTCATTTTTCGGCTTAGCGTTTGGCACAACTGGTGCAGTACACGATGACTGACCTAGGACAAAAAAAAAACAAAACAAAACAAAAACAAAAACCCCAGATCATTTGTACATCACGACAACGATGGAACGTTTTAACAGAGCGTGTCGGTCTGTCGAACCCTTTTGTGTGGCAGAGTGGCCATGGTCGAGCGTCAGCTACGGACAGAGAAGTGATGGTTCTCACCTGTATCGTGTTCCCAGCAGTCTACTTATTTGTCACTCTTTGTGTTTTTAGTGACTGCTGTAACGAGAGCGATGCACTTGACTGTGCGAAAGCCATGAGTCCTCGACGGACTCTTTTTGCTGTTGGTTTGTCCGTTTTTGTTGAGTTTTTGAAGGTGTGCTAAAAGGCGCAGGGACCGAATGAACGTGAGCCTGGAGCTCTTTCCGGAAAATTCCGCCTGCCTCCCGAGTCTTCCTCCGCACGCTTACACGCCAGGGTTCTAGATTGGTGCTGAAACCCAGGATCTGGGAGGACTCGGACGCCGCCACGAAAGGCTGCCCGCTTGGCAAGCTCGTAAAGTCCTTCGCCATCCTCCGTCAAACCCAACACCAACTCCATGATGTGCACAACGAGCAGCAGCAGCAGCTCTTCAAAGCCCATGGTCCACACATGATGCTCATCAAGCTCTTCCGAGGCCTTCTCGGAGATTTTAAAGCGTGCGGCGGCTGTGTGGGCATGTCCGAAGAGGAATGGGCTCTATGAGTCCTCCCCTTGTTCTCGGTGGAAACCCTGCTTGCCACTGGCACCATGGACGCGGCAGGAGAATTCAAGCGCCAAAAAGACACCCGAGGAGCACCGGCAACGCTCCTCGACGTCGGCCGCCCCTACGGCCTACGCGGCGGGTGAAGGACTCGTGTTGCCGCTGGCTGGTGGCAGAGGAGCAGGACTCGGAACAGCTCATCGAGCTGGTGGTACTGGAGCTGTATTTGTCGGTCGACTCCTGACAGGAACGGTGGAGTGGGTCCAGTACCACCAGCCCGCATCCTGGATGAAGCCGTTCACCTGGTGGCTCAAATCCAGGCATTTCCTTTTTACCCCCTGCTCTCTCTCACTCGCTGCTCCCCCGACCCCAGCTACCCATGCACCAAATACAGCAATACAAGGGTAAATATTACTACCATGCTAGCCGTGTTATCAGCATGTAAATGTGCTAGTATATAATTACTGAATGAATCATAAAGTTTACTGTTAGGTGCTCGTTATTATCCCTTGCTTTTCTTCCCCACCACTGGCACTGCGCCATTTACCTCTGATCATACAGTATTCTAGACTCAAATCCACCTGTATTATTCTTATTTCCATGTTTACAAGAAGACAGAAGAAAACAGACCAGGATTAAAATCCCCACCCAAGAAGTGAAAAGTTTTTGTATTTCACAGATTATCTCTCCGATTCTGATCTCGCCTTCCGCGATCTCCGAGGTCCATGTTCTGACCCACATCATCACCCACGTTATTCCGCCGATAAGGCCATGGGCTGGAACTCTTTATCGAACCGTAAGCTTTGGTTTAGAAAAGAAACTTTTCACTGTCGATGAACATGAGAAACTCGGTCAATCCGTTACATTACTGTTAGCTTTTCAACGCAAACGTTTCCGATATTACTGAACGCTAAGAGCACTTACCCATCACCGCCTGACATGACCAAACAGAAAAAGCCAGGATAATAATCTTCTTCTTCATCTCTGCTGTTGTTCTTCACCTCGGCTCGCAGCATAAAACCTTCAGGTGAACCACAGACCAGACGCACACTTCTGAACGAGTCGCTTCGTTTATACACAGCGTTAATGATTTACCTTCATGCCTCCCTTTTACCAGAAACCACGAATCTAGTGCGAGATTTCGCCATTGCGGATTTCGTAACTCCAAATACGGACGCGCCAAAACAAAGAAATTAAACAAAAGTAGAACGATCTATTCACACTGAGTTATTTAGTGAAATTCCCTGCACTGGTTTTGAGATTTGACAAAATGGGAATTGGGAAGTGTTATGACTCTGACATTTCATATTGACTCGTGAATTTCTGTGTATTCTTATTTTGGGTGCAAACCAATCATGGGGAAAAATCAAGAAGAACAACAACTGTGTAATGACAAAGATTTAGCATTTGAATATGAACAAATCTACAGTTCTATACTGCAGCAGTGTGAATATGATCAGTAGTGACGCCATGTGTTCTTATCATGTAAAGGATGGAAGGTAAACACGGTCCCACTTTTTCAAGCAAAGAAAAACGACCAGGCAGAAATATCATTTTAATCATAAACTTTATTGTTTCAGATCGGGTTTCTCTCGGTTTATGTAACAATCCACCATCTTCAGCTCAACTTCACATTCCTCGCCCTCTCGAATGTGTAAATCATTCTTCTTTAGTTCCACTGAAGTTACTAATTCACTAAAAGAGCTTCTTAGCAGATTTGCAAAATACATTTTGGTCGAAAAGTGAGCATTTATTCTGGGAAGGATGATTTCTGATCAGCAGCAGGAGCTCTGCAGACGATCCCCCCACTCCTCCCGGATTTCATCGTCGACAGAGCTCACTGTCAAAACTAGTGCACATAGACATGAATGAATATATCTGAATTAAGATTCGGTATCAGCACTGGACTACAGACAGTGTTACTCTGCTGATACAGTTATTATAATATATTAATTGCATTTAGTATTTACCTATAATTAAAATAGGTGTTTATGTACTTACCCAGTAGTATTTACCTGTAAACAAAATAAACAGCCATCAGAGACAGTCTCAATAAAATCCCCAAAACGTTCAACTGCACATGCTCATCCTCCATTTTGTTCAAAACTGCTCAAATAAACCCCATTAAAGCAACTGAGCATAATAACGATCACAGGTCCTAATATTACTGCATTCTTACACCACAGCGCTGTTGAATTCTGGATCCTGATTGGTCAGAAGGTTAGGGTTGAATACATTTCTAGAAGAGTGGCTCTGACACTAGCGCAGCTACAAATTCTAATATGTTAATGTTTCTATAGTGAATGTAAACGTGCACTAACAGATTATGTTAATGCTTATTTCCCCCTGATGTATGTAGCCGTTGATATGGCGAAGTTCTCTGTAAGGAGGTTTGTGGAAGGAGTCTCGATAAAACACAGGATGCACTTACATTCACCATAGACTGGTGTTTCATCAATGCAGCTGATATATATTTGATATGTGTTACTACAGTAAAATCTCTTCGTTTCACCCTCCTGCAGATATTCATCAGGATGATAAGTACGAAGAATTTTTGTCCTATCCAGTTTACACGGCGCTAGGAAACAGAAAGCAATAATAAACCATTTCTAAATGTTGTCGAATCACGACTTCATTTGTTCTCTCAGCGTTGTAAAATAGTTGTTTGGTGTAATTAATACTCACGTTTACACACCGGGATCTCCGTCCATTTCGCGTTAACACATCTTATTGTTCCAGGTCCTGTTAGTTTATAAAGTCTCTTACACTGAGCTTTTAATTCATTTCCACCTGCTAGCTCGGTAACGTCTCCATTTTCAATAAGGGGTTGAGTTCCACAATTTCTGACTGAAATCAGAGACAATACGTGTGACGACGTGGAGATTAACGGAATAAATCGTTAATTATAAATATACTGTAGAAAGCACACATATAGCGGGGGGAAATAAGTATTGGAGGCGTCGACATTTTTTTCAGTAAATATACTTTGGTTCCTTGACTTACCTTGCCTCGAAGAACTGCTTTTTCTTAGCGTGGTCAATACTTTTTTCCCGTGTCATTCCACTTTATTTACGGACTTTAATGCTGTGAATTCTTTATATTTCTGGATTTCCTGAGTTAATACCAAAGTCTTGTGAAAATTTCATGTGAATCGCCTCGTTGGAAATATATTTATTTTTGAAAAAAAATGTTGACGTGTTCAACACTTATTTCCCCCACTGTATACGTAACACGACACGCTGCGGGAAGTGTGAATTTGGGAGGAAATTTGAGACTAATGTTTACAGAGTGCCCAAGTCAGGGTGGGATTAGCAAGAGATTGCAGCTAAACACGCAACTTCATTTTTAATAACAGTGTAAAATGTGAGCGATCTGGGAGTGAATTTGTGATCTTTATTACCAGGCAACAGAACCGCATCAGGATCATTATACATGGCTTTAATTTAGTTGTGTGTGTGTGTGTGTGTGTGTGTGTGTGTGTGTGTGTGTGTGTGTGTGCACATGGTGTAATTTAATGTTCATCAGTGGATTTTAGATGTTCCTGCACAGCATATTTATATTCACAGCATATTTATATTCTCTCTCTCTCTCTCTCTCCACTGTCAGGCTTGGCCGATGTGTGTAGTGCAGCACGCGGTGGGACTTGAAACGGTTAGCGTACGCTTTAGTTACAGCGTCGAGTGACGTCACAGCTCTGTGAAGTGCGTTTTATGTTTAAACATCCACAACCGAATAAAGTATTTCTTTTGTGAAACTCATTAAGAATTGTTGTTAATCTACCTATTGATTAAGAAAAATCCCCAACCCAGATTGAGGGGGAATCACGTGTGTGAGGTTTTTCCCATGAAGTAATCTTGTCTTTATTATATAATCACAGCGCTGTTCAGAAATATTAGTCATGTTTGCAATGATGATACTTACTTTTACACACCGGGAGCTCCCAATTTCCATCTACGCACTTTGCGTAATGTTCTCCTACAAACTCATAGCCGGAGTTACAATTAAACACAACATAGCTTCCAGTACTATAGGAAGTCGATAACCCTACTGTAGGTCGGGCGTTCGGCACCCTTGGCGTACCACATAATTTTTGACCTAGAAGAAAAAAAACAGAACATTTATACATGTCCAGCTTTAAAGTGACATTTTTAAACTGATGTAGTTATGTGTGCGGCACACATGGAGTAATTTCCCTCTGACCGAAGGAGATTTATAACTTAACCCCAAAATTTCGATGGCATTAAAGTACAGAACTTTTTAAAAATTTTTATTTAAAAAGACGTACAGATGTACGCAAAAAAAATCAGTGTTCAAAATTGTCTCCTCACGTTACACTGATTCGCAACGGCAAGCTTTATAATAACGATTTATAATTCGAAATGTCGGGTCGGGATTTCGTCTTCGCATGGTCATGTCGCGTCTGTAAACAGAAAGATGACGCGCCGGCTACTATATCGTGTGTATTGGGCGCGTGTGTGTGTGTGTGTGTTGACAGGGGTACAGGGCAGGTTTGGGGGGGTTTAGGGGTCGGGTGCTGGGGTTGCTGAGGACAGTGGAGCATTTGTAGTTTATTCTTATGACAGTTGCTTAGAATTGAAACTCGTCATCTAGACGACTGTGTTTAATCTGGAACATTCCAAACGCAATCATCGTTGACCTCTGGGGAACCGGCTGTTTCTTAACAAAAAGACAAGGCGACAGATCCTGCGCTAAAGTGAGAATTAATATCGGCATGGCTTTTGAGAGGAGGTGAAAACGCAGAGAGCCAAAGAGACCGAAGACGGACGCAAAGTTTATTGGGAGGACGGGCACTCGTCTGTGCTCACCCGCCAGCAGAATATGACTAGAGAGACGGAAAAGGAGCTTAGATTAGAGCCATAACTACTATTAGTGTGTGCGTGTATGTATGTGTATATATATATATGTTATACGAGTATGTTATGCTTGTTTTTGTGTAAAAACCTGTAATAATTGTAGGAGGGAGAAATACACTACAGCGCTGATATTATTGTGAGGCTGTGAGCAGACAGTGTCAATGCACTGGGGAAAATAGATAGACCGTGAATGTAAAAAAAAAAAAAAAATATATATATATATATATATATATATATATATATATATATATATATATATATAAAAATAAAAAAAAACACGATGTTGCTCGTCAGATTTTCCTAACAAGCGACCATATTTACAAAACAAGCCCAAAAAAATGTGATTCTTTCCCCCCAAGTGACTTAGAAACAAAAGTATTATAAACAGCCTACACAACTCTGAGACCTCAAACCATCAGACTCATCACAAATAATACTTGCGAGGATACTTACACACCGGCAGCCTCCAGGTTCCGTCTGCACACGTTGCATATGGGTCTCTTCTTTCAAACTCATAGCCGCGGTCACATCGAAACGCAACATCATATACGCAACATGGCTTTAAATGTTCATTTACTGTACTTTTTCTCACACAGTGTAATTTACCCCTGGATTTTAGTCTTAAACGCCATGTTATTATTCGTCTCAAACACCTGCCTCCCTCCCAAAGCCCTCGTTCTCCTCATGAACCCTTCTTTAATTTATAACGTCTCGGTGTTGTTGAGAAATATCAGGCATGTTTGTAATGAGGACGCTCACCTATACACTCCGGCAGCTTCCAGGTTCCGTCTTCACACTGTGCGGAGTCTGTGTCTTCAAACGTGTAGCCTCTGTTACATATAAACTGAACGGTGTCTCCATGGTTATAGGACCTTCTTAACTCGTCTGCGGGTCGGGCGTTTCGCACAGCTGGTTCACTACTACATGGTGATTTTTCAACTAGGACCAAAAAACAACAAAAAAAAATACAACAAAAAAACAGAAGATTTTACACTTTAGGAGTCACTTTAGTAGTTATTCTATATAGATCTACCTCCTCTACCAACCTGTTCTACCACCTCTACCAACCCGCTCTACCACCTTTACCAATACCACCTCTACCAACCCGCTCTACCACCTTTACCAATACCACCTCTACCAACCCGATCTACCACCTTTACCACTACCACCTCTACCAACCCGCTCTACCACCTTTACCAATACCACCTCTACCAACCCGATCTACCACCTTTACCAATAACACCTCTACCAACCCGCTCTACCACCTTTACCACTACCACCTCTACCAACCCGCTCTACCACCTTTACCAATACCACCTCTACCAACCCGCTCTACCACCTTTACCAATACCACCTCTACCAACCATATCTACCTCCTCTACCAACCTGTTCTACCACCACAGTTACTGAGAAACAGCTATTTTTGGTAAGCGCAACTCCATCACATAGATAAAACTCTCCAGGAGGGAGCGGCTGTCTGTGGCTCAGGTGATAGAGCGGGTTGTCCACTAATCGTAGGGTTGGTGGTTGGATTGACTCCACGTGCTGAAGTGTCCTTGGGCAGCCCTAAGTTGCTCCCGACGGCAAGCTAGTGCCTTGCATGGCAGCTCTACTACCATTGGTGTGTGTGTGTGTGTGTGAGTGAATGGGTGAATGAGAACCAGTGTAAAGCACTTTGTAGAACGGCTAAGGTTAAAAAAGTGCTGTATAAGTGCAAACCATTTACCAAAATTCTAGGACCAGTTTGCAAAAGTGGACAAGCATGTTCTCACGTAGATTTTCTTCAACTGAACAATTCAACATTCGAAGTAATAATGATGATGAGTCTTTACTGGTCACATATACATTACAGCACAGTGAAATTCTTTTCTTTGCATACCCCAGCATGTCAGGAAGTTGGGGTCAGAGCGCAGAGTCAGTCATGATACAGCATCCCTGGAGCAGAGAGGGTTAATGGCCTTGCTCAAGGGCCCAACAGTGGTAGCCTGGCAATTCTGGGGCTTGAACCCCCGACCTTCCGATCAGTAACCCAGAGCCTTAACTGCCAAGCCACCACTGCCCCTTATAAATATACCTATATTGAACTTTCTAGAGTGAGACTATTACTACATTTATGTTTTATGTGACTTACATGGAAATGAATCAAGCAGAACAGACCGCTGTAGATGAGTGTAGTGCAGCAGGTGGCGGGATTCAGATCGTTAGAACTTACGCGTACACACCGGCAGCCTCCAAGTTCCATCTTCACAAAGCGCATATCGTGTTCCTTCAATCTCGTAGCCGCCGTCACATCCAAATCTTACAGAGCTTCCTGCAGGATAGGACGCTGCTAACTCGTTTTCAGGTTTGGCGTTTGGCACGTTTGGGGCAGCGCACGCCGCATCTAGAACTAGAACAAGGAGCAACATAATCTTTACTCAATCTTTCTCAAACTCAATTGAAACATTGCACATTATATATTACATTATTTTAATAACTCTATTCACTACATCTCTCTCTCTCAACCAGGAATATGAACACAGCGCTGCTCAGAAATATTAGTCTTGTATTAGTCTTGAGGACGCGTACCTTTACACACCGGCAGCCTCCAAGATCCATCGTCACAAACCGCGTAACGTGTTCCTTCAAATTCATAACCGCTGTCGCATACAAATCGAAGAGTTTCTCCAGGACCGTACAACGTTTTTAACGCATTTGCAGGCTGGCCGTTCGGCACACTCGGGGCAAGACAGGATTTTACATCTGGAACAACAAACAGAAGGACCTTTATACATGTGGCGTTAAATCTTTTACGGATTGATTTATTTGCGTGTGCTTTACCTCCGATCGCAGTGCGTTACAGACCCCTCTGTATGTATTCATTTCAGATTAAAATAAAGGAATAAATAATTTCAATTCCTACGATATTATATTTACTTGGAACACAGCATCTTTACTTTCACGAGTTCTGCCGATTTTAATTTTGATATTTACTTATCAAAAAACCCCAAAACAGACCCTTGACTGTGAAAGTTATTATGATTTTTCTTTTTCTGGATTGTTGGTGTTGTTTGACATCTCCGACCATGATGTCTGATCAACATCGGTGTTGTTCAGCTGATATGCCGTGGGTATGAATTGTTCCCCAAACTCCTCCAGGGAAATTTCCATCCTCATCCAGAATTTCTGGCATTTTGTTCCATGACTATTTTTTTTTTTTTTTGCCATTTTATCATTTCTAAAGTAACTGCTAGATAAAGGCAAAGCCTTCCCTGCCGTTAAGGTATCCTTGGGTATACGCCTGGGTAAACTGATCATGAAACAGATCGGATCATGAAAGTCATCGTCTTCGCTTATTCCTACAAGGAGCTACGCTGCAGGACACTTTACCTTTACACACCGGCAGCGTCCAGACTCCATCTTCACACTGTGCAGAATCCGTCCCTTCGAACTCGTAGCCGCCGTCACATCCGAATCGGACAGAGCTTCCAGATGGATAGGATTCTGCTAACGCATCTGCAGGTCGCGCGTTCGGAACGTGTGGGGAAGCACACGGTGCATGATCCAGAACTAAAAACCGAACATTTATACATTTGTGGATTCGTTTATTTTTTTATTATTTCTTTTTATAATTTACCTCTGATCGTAGCACATTGTTGACTTAACCCCTCCCCCTACAGCTACATAGCAAACGAAAATCTCATCTTTATCAGCACTGCGTTGTTATAATAAAATACAGAAACATTAGTCATGTTTGTAAGGAGGACGCTTACTTTTACACACCGGCAGCTTCCAAGTCCCATCTTTGCACAGTGCATATTTGGTTCCTTCGAACTCGGAGCCGCGGTCACATACAAACTGGACGGAGCTTCCAGTAGGATAGAGCGCCGCTGTAAACTCGTCCGCGAGCTTGGCGTTCGGCACAAATGGGACAGTACATGATGTCTGAACTGGAACGTTATAGAAAACAGAAAAACATAAATGCACACGTAACTTTACGTGTAAAATGTCCTGTAGTCATGCGAGTGCACAGATGGTGATCGATCGTACAGGGGTTTAGATTGAACCCGCCTGTTATTATTCATCTCAAACGTACTCACATGTTCACTCCTATTATATTACTTTATATATTATGTTTACTTTAATATACATTTATGATGATATTTTTATATTTACTGAACAGAAACCAAGAACACGACAATGTTAATGTTAACGCAATGAGTGAGCACGTACGTTTACAAACGGGCAGATTCCAAGTTCCATCTTCACACAGCGCATAATGTGTTTCTACAAACTCATAGCCACTGTCACATACATATCCGATAAAGCTTCCAGTGGGATAGGATGCTGCCAGCTCATTTTTCGGCTTAGCGTTTGGCACAACTGGTGCAGTACACGATGACTGACCTAGAACAAAACAAAACAAAACAAAACAAAAACAAAAACCCCAGATCATTTGTACATCACGATGACGATGGAACGTTTTAACAGAGCGTGTCGGTCTGTCGAACCCTTTTGTGTGGCAGAGTGGCCATGGTCGAGCGTCAGCTACGGACAGAGAAGTGATGGTTCTCACCTGTATCGTGTTCCCAGCAGTCTACTTATTTGTCACTCTTTGTGTTTTTAGTGACTGCTGCAACGAGAGCGATGCACTTGACTGTGCGAAAGCCATGAGTCCTCGACAGACTCTTTTTGCTGTTGGTTTGTCCGTTTTTGTTGAGTTTTTGAAGGTGTGCTAAAAGGCGCAGGGACCGAATGAACGTGAGCCTGGAGCTCTTTCCGGAAAATTCCGCCTGCCTCCCGAGTCTTCCTCCGCACGCTTACATGCCAGGGTTCTAGATTGGTGCTGAAACCCAGGATCTGGGAGGACTCGGACGCTGCCACGAAAGTCTGCCCACTTGGCAAGCTCGTAAAGTCCTTCGCCATCCTCCGTCAAACCCAACACCAACTCCATGATGTGCACAACGAGCAGCAGCAGCAGCTCTTCAAAGCCCAAACCCTGCTTGCCACTTGCACCATGGATGCGGCAGGAGAATTCAAGCGCCAAAAAGACACCCGAGGAGCACCGGCAACGCTCCTCGACGTCGGCCGCCCCTACGGCCTACGCGGCGGGTGAAGGACTCGTGTTGCCGCTGGCTGGTGGCAGAGGAGCAGGACTCGGAACAGCTCATCGAGCTGGTGGTACTGGAGCTGTATTTGTCGGTCGACTCCTGACAGGAACGGTGGAGTGGGTCCAGTACCACCAGCCCGCATCCTGGATGAAGCCGTTCACCTGGTGGCTCAAATCCAGGCATTTCCTTTTTACCCCCTGCTCTCTCTCACTCGCTCCTCCCCCGACCCCAGCTACCCATGCACCAAATACAGCAATACAAGGGTAAATATTACTACCATGCTAGCCGTGTTATCAGCATGTAAATGTGCTAGTATATAATTACTGAATGAATCATAAAGTTTACTGTTAGGTGCTCGTTATTATCCCTTGCTTTTCTTCCCCACCACTGGCACTGCGCCATTTACCTCTGATCATACAGTATTCTAGACTCAAATCCACCTGTATTATTCTTATTTCCATGTTTACAAGAAGACAGAAGAAAACAGACCAGGATTAAAATCCCCACCCAAGAAGTGAAAAGTTTTTGTATTTCACAGATTATCTCTCCGATTCTGATCTCGCCTTCCGCGATCTCCAAGGTCCATGTTCTGACCCACATCATCACCCACGTTATTCCGCCGATAAGGCCATGGGCTGGAACTCTTTATCGAACCGTAAGCTTTGGTTTAGAAAAGAAACTTTTCACTGTCGATGAACATGAGAAACTCGGTCAATCCGTTACATTACTGTTAGCTTTTCAACGCAAACGTTTCCGATATTACTGAACGCTAAGAGCACTTACCCATCACCGCCTGACATGACCAAACAGAAAAAGCCAGGATAATAATCTTCTTCTTCATCTCTGCTGTTGTTCTTCACCTCGGCTCGCAGCATAAAACCTTCAGGTGAACCACAGACCAGACGCACACTTCTGAACGAGTCTCTTCATTTATACACAGCGTTAATGATTTACCTTCATGCCTCCCTTTTACCAGAAACCACGAATCTAGTGCGAGATTTCGCCATTGCGGATTTCGTAACTCCAAATACGGACGCGCCAAAACAAAGAAATTAAACAAAAGTAGAACGATCTATTCACACTGAGTTATTTAGTGAAATTCCCTGCACTGGTTTTGAGATTTGACAAAATGGGAATTGGGAAGTGTTATGACTCTGACATTTCATATTGACTCGTGAATTTCTGTGTATTCTTATTTTGGGTGCAAACCAATCATGGGGAAAAATCAAGAAGAATGACAACTGTGTAATGACAAAGATTTAGCATTTGAATATGAACAAATGTACAGTTCTATACTGCAGCAGTGTGAATATGATCAGTAGTGACGCCATGTGTTCTTATCATGTAAAGGATGGAAGGTAAACTCGGTCCCACTTTTTCAAGCAAAGAAAAACGACCAGGCAGAAATATCATTTTAATCATAAACTTTATTGTTTCAGATCGGGTTTCTCTCGGTTTATGTAACAATCCACCATCTTCAGCTCAACTTCACATTCCTCGCCCTCTCGAATGTGTAAATCATTCTTCTTTAGTTCCACTGAAGTTACTAATTCACTAAAAGAGCTTCTTAGCAGATTTGCAAAATACATTTTGGTTGAAAAGTGAGCATTTATTCTGAGAAGGATGATTTCTGATCAGCAGCAGGAGCTCTGCAGACGATCCCCCCACTCCTCCCGGATTTCGTCGTCGACAGAGCTCACTGTCAAAACTAGTGCACATAGACATGAATGAATATATCTGAATTAAGATTCGGTATCAGCACTGGACTACAGACAGTGTTACTCTGCTGATACAGTTATTATAATATATTAATTGCATTTAGTATTTACCTATAATTAAAATAGGTGTTTATGTACTTACCCAGTGGTATTTACCTGTAAACAAAATAAACAGCCATCAGAGACAGTCTCAATAAAATCCCCAAAACGTTCAACTGCACATGCTCATCCTCCATTTTGTTCAAAACTGCTCAAATAAACCCCATTAAAGCAACTGAGCATAATAACGATCACAGGTCCTAATATTACTGCATTCTTACACCACAGCGCTGTTGAATTCTGGATCCTGATTGGTCAGAAGGTTAGGGTCGAATACATTTCTAGAAGAGTGGCTCTGACACTAGCGCAGCTACAAATTCTAACACCGGGGTACAGGACAGGTTTGGGGGGTTTAGGGGTCGGGTGCTGGGGTTGCTGAGGACAGTGGAGCATTTGTAGTTTATTCTTATGACAGTTGCTTAGAATTGAAACTCGTCATCTAGACGACTGTGTTTAATCTGGAACATTCCAAACGCAATCATCGTTGACCTCTGGGGAACCGGCTGTTTCTTAACAAAAAGACAAGGCGACAGATCCTGCGCTAAAGTGGGAATTAATATCGGCATGGCTTTTGAGAGGAGGTGAAAACGCAGAGAGCCAAAGAGACCGAAGACGGACGCAAAGTTTATTGGGAGGACGGGCACTCGTCTGTGCTCACCCGCCAGCAGAATATGACTAGAGAGACGGAAAAGGAGATTACATTAGAGCCATAACTACTATTAGTGTGTGCGTGTATGTATGTGTATATATATATATGTTATACGAGTATGTTATGCTTGTTTTTGTGTAAAAACCTGTAATAATTGTAGGAGGGAGAAATACACTACAGCGCTGATATTATTGTGAGGCTGTGAGCAGACAGTGTCAATGCACTGGGGAAAATAGATATATATATATATATATATATATATATATATATATATATATATATATATATATATATATATATATATATATATATATAAAACGATGTTGCTCGTCAGATTTTCCTAACAAGCGATCATATTTACAAAACAAGCCCCAAAAAATGTGATTCTTTCCCCCCAAGTGACTTAGAAACAAAAGTATTATAAACAGCCTACACAACTCTGAGACCTCAAACCATCAGACTCATCACAAATAATACTTGCGAGGATACTTACACACCGGCAGCCTCCAGGTTCCGTCTGCACACGTTGCATATGGGTCTCTTCTTTCAAACTCATAGCCGCGGTCACATCGAAACGCAACATAGTCTCCAGACCTATAGGATGACTCTAACGTTCCTGAAGGCTGGGCGTTCGCCACTCGTGGGGCAGTACACCGTGTTGGATCTAGAACAAAATAAACAGATCGTGCGTGGCTTTAAATGTTCATTTACTGTACTTTTTCACACACAGTGTAATTTACCCCTGGATTTTAGTCTTAAACGCCATGATATTATTCGTCTCAAACACCTGCCTCCCTCCCAAAGCCCTCGTTCTCCTCATGAACCCTTCTTTAATTTATAACGTCTCGGTGTTGTTGAGAAATATGAGGCATGTTTGTAATGAGGACGCTCACCTATACACTCCGGCAGCTTCCAGGTTCCGTCTTCAGGAGTCTGTGTCTTCAAACGTGTAGCCTCTGTTACATATAAACTGAACGGTGTCTCCATGGTTATAGGACCTTCTTAACTCGTCTGCGGGTCGGGCGTTTCGCACAGCTGGTTCTCTACTACATGGTGATTTTTCAACTAGGACCATAAACAGAATATTTTACACATTTGTGGAGTCACTGTAGTAGTTATTTATCGACGTGAGCGCACACGTGGTGTAACTTACCTCGTAGGGGATTTTAGACTTAACGAACAAATAAATGCTGATTCATTTGCATAAACTATCGTCATGATACACTTTAATCCAAAATCCTACTAGGATTTGCTGGATTCAGCCTTATATTACATCTGTACTAGCGAGCAAAACAGTGTAGAAAAATGACTAAAAGAGTCCTTAAAGTAATAGATTTGGATCAAGATTTGGTTTTGCTCAGACACAAGAACTAACTGCAACTCCACTTAACAGCCTGGACAGGAAGCCTGCTCGGGCTACTGATCTAGCCACGCCTGCACTAAGCAGTCATTATTACTATGAGAAAATCCTAATCTTCCATTTTGCCATTGCTGTTATAAATGCAGGAAAGGGAGTCACGTGTGTAAGGTTTCCCACCAAATGAAAATCTTGTCTTTAATTGATAATAGCACAGTGTTGGCCGTGTTTGCAATGAGGTCACTTACGTTTACACACCGGCAGCCTCCAAGTTCCGTCTTCACAAAGCGCATATGTTGTTCCTTCAAACTCATAGCCGCCGTCACATACAAATCTAACAGTGTGTCCATCCTTGTAGGATGTTGCTGACTTGTTCTCAGGTTTGGCGTTTGGCACATGCGGAGCGGTACACGTTTCGTCTAGAACTAGAAACAAGTCAAAAGTTGGGACGCAACTACGGTTGATCATCACTTTCTCTTTCTTATCAGCATTTTCACCTATAGGATAATGTCTATGCAAAATGTTTTTATTGAATACAAAAAAAAAAAAGAGTTGTTCCAAAAACCAACATCTGCTTTGTGGTTTTAATTTCAAACCTTTGGTTACCAAACACAGTGATTGCAAAGTGACTGCAGGTACCACAAGTACCCAGTATACATTATCCTGAAAACCTTTCCTAATCTAAACACATGAGGTAATCATTTCAGCCGTGAAAACATAAACTGGATGCCAAGCCACCTATTTGGTAGAAAGCTTTTTTTTTTTGTGTGTCAATACATGTGAAGGCCATCACCTGAGGCCTCCCCACTGACCATCTCGGATGAGCTTCACACTTTCTGGATATGATGGCATCATTCCTAATAAACTGTGTGCAAAATTTCAGGCTCATATCTGCACCGGTATTTGAGATATAGAGGCTTTAAAAGGTGGGTGTGGCCCTGTAAAAGCGCTTACTACAGTACAAGAAAAAGTTCCAAAGTTCCATAAGTCATTAGTTTTGAACCGTTGATGCGAGATATATGAAATTTTCAGGACTTGATGATTAGTATAAGATGTCTTTAACTTCTAAAACAGAAGGTCAAAAAAATTTGTCAAAAAAAAAAAAAGCCCCCCCGTGGTTTGGCTCTCTATATCGCAACACAAAAGCACGTCAGATCTTTCAAGTTTTCATATCTATTACACGTGTTATAGTTCTTTTTTAGCAACTAGGTGTTTGTCTGAGAGAACTCAAAAAATCTGATTTATGAGGTGTTAAATAATGAGAACAAAAAACCCAAGGTCTAGCATTTTATACCCCTTGATAGAGCATAACTTTATTAGATAATGCACAAAATATCAAGTTGCTACTTTGAACTACACTATTTCAAAATCAGTCGTAACATGTAACGAACGCTTGTGGCCCTTTCGCCATTGCTTGTTAGATCGTTATATTTCTTTCGTACGACACGAGTACACTTACTTTTACACACCGGCAGCCTCCAAGCTCCATCTTCACAAAGCGCATATTTTGTTCCTTCAAACTCATAGCCGCCATCACATACAAATCTAACGGTGCGTCCTGTAGGATAGAAGAATTCTAACTGCTATGCAGGTTGGCCGTTTGGCACACGGGGGCAAAACAACGTTTGAGCTAGAACAAAAACAGAACATTTACATGTAGGTATAATATACACAGGTTTGAATGTGAATTGATTTAGGTTGTGATTGTGCGTCTCAGTGAAATCTATACTTCATTAGATTTTTTTTACTATATAAATACTTACACAAAAAAAACAAACAAAAAAAAAAACATGAGAAACTTTGAACAGTTCTTACCACTAATAACCTGACATGACCAAATAGAAAAAGCCAGGATAATAATCTTCTTCTTCTCCATTGCTCTTCTTCCTCAGAGCACAGGGTAAAACCGTCCAATTAAAGCCTGCATAAATGATAACCGCCTGCAAATCCAGTTGCTTTGTTTATAAGCAGCGTTAATGATTTACCTTCCTGCCTCTGCCTTTTACCAGAAACCACGCACCTAGCGCAAGATTTCGTAACTCCAAATGCCAGAAATGTAATCATAAATAAACTGGATTTATTTACTGAAGTTCCCTGCAGTCTGGTTATCACATCGTTGGATGCTTAACGATGTGAACACTGACTAAAGACTTAGACATAAGAACAGATGTTTTCAAAATGTAAACTACCAAAAAAAAAAAAAAGTTAAATCTTTTAATAGTTATCTAGAGTAGACTGATTATGAAAATCAATCGAGTGAACAGTTTGAGGTGATGGGACAATTTCCTCTTAAAAACAAAACAAACCAAAAAAAACCCCAACAAGTTTTGTGAGTAGCGGAGTTTACGGCCCTGCATTTTGTCGCTCTATTTTGCGACAGAGTTTGCAAAGGTCACGTTACATACAGTCCTGTCCGAAACTATTGGAACGGCAAGACCGATTTGTTCATTTATGTGCTGCAGACACACACAAAGACATTTGGGTTTGACATCAAAACATGGAGATGAGAGTTTAGGATTTTAGCTTAAAACATAGAACCTTTTTTTTTTATTTATAAAAAAAACAAAAACAAAAAACAACTCTTAACTGTAGAATTCATTCTGACGACCCAATCCCAGTGGAACACCGCAAACTAGCTAACTTTTTTTTCCTGTTCAAAACTTTCCAACTTTAATTCAGAACGTAGACGTTCAAGTCGTGATGTTCGACACCCCTGATGTAGAACATGATAAATATAATGGTTTAAGTCTCAGCACAAGTGTATTAAACTCGTTAAGAAAACCGTGTTACAATCCAGAATCCTCTTTTGTGTTTGGATGGGCTTCCTGTCAGCCATTTTCTAGATACTCGTCCCTAGCCAGCTAATTGTGCTGAATAGGAAATGCAGTAAAAGCAGAAAAAGGATGAAGCTGGATGCAGAATTATGTTGCATCTGGACAGGTGTGTAAATGTTATCTGTAGGAAGCTCTGAACTGTTTGAATCCCCCCCATTACTATGCAAACAAGGATTTTTGACCGTCCTCGTGATTCAGTACAAGCCAGATTTTCTATATTTATCGTGTTGAACGTCCAAGTGTGCTTGATACCGAAGCCACATGTTAAAGGTAACTCGAGCTGAAAGAGCATAGGTTCAGAGGCGGGGCTTTGTGTGTATCGTCAGGAAGTGGGGGCGGGCTCAGGGATTAGCCAGGTCATTAAAATCTGATTTAATGCCACTTGTTTAACTTGACAAATCTAACACACCTTGAAAATATTTGGAGTTACGACGCCACGGTCAGATTAATATTAAATATGGATTTTTTTTTTTTTTTAAATCCAATTACTAACAATAATGATTTCTTAAGTGTTAAGTAGTTCTTATTCTTAAGCTTCTTATTCAGTATGTACAACTAGACGTTTCAAATGATAAACTTGGGTCTATGACGTATTCGAGATTATGCATGTTAATTTTATTTCATTGCATATGGTGTGTGCTGTAATTTAAATTGTAATGCCTCTGCTATATGTTCCGTATGTCTTTGGATATCAGTTGTATTTGTTTTAACATCTGGTTTCATTCTGTTACAGTTACTAACAGACATCAGATTAACTGACCCTCCTGCAACAGTCGGAATGTTGTATTGATTTCGTTTGTGATGTTTGTTGCACTACGACGCCCCCTGGTGCCAAACCTCTGAGCTGCGAGAGAACTGTAAACGTTGAAGAAAAGAAACTGTCAGCACCAAGCGATTTTACAAATGGCAGTTGTTTTATTAACCTCAGTAAGAGACAGTCTCCACTTTTATCCATTTTACAACAGAATACTAAAAAAAAAAACAAAAAAAAACAAAACACAACAAGTAAGGAAGAAATGAAAAATAATGGAATAAGAAGATACTTCTAAATGATCTCATGTCTTCTCTGAGATTGTTCTTTTTTTTCTTAGCCCCCCCACACACAGCTGCATGGAAAACAAACCAGATAAACTCACTATCTCTCTCTCTCTCTCTCTCTCACACACTCACACACACACCCCTATACGCTGTTGAATGCCTGACTAAAAGTGCTGCTGGCTGTATCAAGGCAAAACCACACACGCTGACTTAATAGATGATAATGAAGCCGATTCAGAAGCGCAGATGTGACTTGTGTTTCACCATGTACCTGTAAACACACAAACACACAGGATTTAAGTTCAAAACAAAAAGTGTCTAGTGGATACAGTTATATATTCTCACACACACACACACACACACACACAGAGTTGCAATCAAAATTATTCAACCACCACTGTCAAAATGGTCAGACTTTCAGTTGTTTGCGATGAACAAATCAAGCAAAAGAGATTGAAATAGTTCATCAAAACGAATGCATCAAGTGGTTTCCCCAAATTCAACTGAAAATGCAACTTATAATGACTTCTCCAGTTTCAAAATTATTCAGCCCCTTCATGGCAAGCATCTTTAGTATTTAGTAGAGCACCCTTTTGCTCTTATGACCTGCTGCAAACGAGATGCACAGCCAGAGACCAGCTTCTGACAGCGTGTCTGAGGGATCTTATCCCGTTCCTCATGAGCAATGGCCTCCAGTTCAGTAATATACTTGGGTTTGCGTGCTGCAACCGCCTTCTTCAAATCCCACCAGAGATTTTCTATGGGGTTCAAGTCAGGTGACTGATGGCCCTGAAAAAATCTTCCAGGACTTCTTCTGCAACCAAGCCTTGATGGAATTTGAGGTATGCTTGGGATTATTGTCCTGTTGCAAGTTCCAGTGACGTCCAAGCTTCAGCTTCCTCACAGACGGCATGATGTTTTCTCCTAGGATTTCCTGATACTTCAGTGAATACATCTTGCCTTCCACATGCTGCAGGTTTCCAGTGCCAGAGGATGCAAAGCAGCCCCAGAGCATCACGGAGCCACCACCATGCTCGACTGTAGACAGTGTGTTCTTTCTTCATTCTTTCATGCCGAAAAGTTCCAGTTTTTTTAAAATCGCTCCACAGAACAGAATTCCAATACGTCTGTAGCTTATTTATATGATTTTGAGCTGACTTTTCTGGAAACTTTTTCATGGAAACCTTCTGTGTTTAGTACGTACCTTACTGTGCCCACTGAAACCTCAGTGCCTGTTGCACCAAGTATTGCTGCAGTTCTTTTAGTCACTTGAGGGTTTTTCACAACCTACCTTCTCAGAAATATGCTTGCAGACGTTGATAGCTTCCTTTTTATGCCCTATGCAGGCATTTCATATATTTCTGGTATTTCATGTGTTCCAGCTCAAGCACACCCGGTGCAACTAATGAAGTCCTTGATTAAATACATCAGGTGCTTGAGACAACACCTGTTATACAAACAGTTAATAAAGACAAGACAAAAGGTCAAGGACGTACACAAAGCTATACACCCTTGCAGTTACTACTACTCTACCCCCCCCCCCCCCCCCCCCCCCACACACACACACTCGGTCCTCCCCATCAGAACATTTAATCTTTTATACAACACACCCTCCACTCTTTCACACACGTCTTAATGTCACCGAGAGATAATGTAGTTGTTGTCGTACCTGTCCAGTGTCTCCCAGAAGCGCAGGAAGACAGGTCGGTCCAGGTGGCGCTTGTGGTGACTCAGCTCCAGCACGGTCACGTCCCACTTCTGCACGTTGGGGTCCATGCGCGCTTCGTCGTACTTCAGGTGAAAAGCTCGGACTGAGGGACGAAATAACGGTCAACAGTGAGTCTTGCCGCACGTTACACTGACAGCCTTGTTTACGGGGGGAGCAGAGGGAAACAAACAAAACAAAACACACTACACTCGGGGCATTTCATCTCTACGGGTTCACTTTGACGTTTTAGAAAGAAGAAGAAAAAAGAAAAAAAAAAAAAAAAAAAAAAAATCAGGATTTTTCCAAACCTGCAACGGGAACCATCTCATACTGAATTAGGGCTGCAACTAACTGTTATTTTCATAATCGATTAGTTGTTTCGATTAATCGGATGGGGTGGGGCAAGCTTTCAGTACCATTTTTTTGTTTATTTAAAATAAAATCCACAAACTGAGTGTTACAAATATAAACTTCAGACTAAAACTTTACACAACTGTTTGTCCAGAACAGAAAAGAACTCAATACACACACCAGAATATATATATTATTAATTTAGGACTGCAGTTTAATTCAGTGCTTTTTGTGCATCCATAAACATAATGCACATACATACACACGGAATTTTATATATATATATATATATATATATATATATATATATATATATATATATATATATATATATATATATATATATATATATATATAAATAAAAAATTATTTCATAGTATTTATGCATTATGTTTATGGATGCACAAAAAGCACCTAATTAAACTATAGTCCTAAATTAATAATAAAAACGCACTTTCACTGAATTTTGTGATTTCTGTTACTCACTGACTCTAGGAATATTATTTTACTTTTGATCATGGTGTTTTAATTAGACATTACTAGACATCACTTCCATTATAATAAACGACAGATTTTACACTGCAAGCGCGCAAATACAGCATATTATGACAATCTTAAATTAAACTAAACCTTTTAAGCAGCTTGCTCCAGTTTACCCTGTCCCTAACACACAATGGAGGATTCTGGATATAAACATAAGTTTGTCCTCGTGCATCAGTTTGATTTCCGCAGTGTTTAAAATGCTCTCTGCCTTAGAGGATACACACGTTTTTCCTCAGTCACGTGGCGTTTTCTCCTCTGTCTGATGGTGACTGAGGTCATGTTGGGAATAAAAGGTAACGCTGACAGTAAGTAAACTGATGAAAGTCATTATCGGTGACTCTAGGTGTCTGCTAACGCTAGCGTGCGTATGATGTCATGCGCCGTCATGGCTTATACTTCCAGTTGGTTTATATTTATAAAAAAAATAAAATAAAAATGCTAGTGTTATATTTGAGATGATATTACCTTTCTAAAATCCACACACTAGGTACTATGGTAGTGCAGAGTGCATAGTGTAAGTGTGCAGTACTTCATTTTGGACACAACTTTAGTATGTACTCTCCGAAGTGTGTTTTCTGAACAGAAATAACGTAATGAGTAAATCTCTCCCGCGCCACGCAGACCAATGAATCAATAATGAGATTCGTTGACAACGATTTTCATAATTGATTATTATCGATTATAGTTGTTGCAGCTCTATACTGAATAGAAAATAAAACTGAATGCAAGAGCGACAGATCAGTCGTTTTCTACGCGCACACGTGCGTGCCTAACATGGAGCTGCGATTTCACCGACAAGCGTATTAAAGCGAGATTTGCTGCTGTAAAGCGACATGTACAAACAATCGACTTGGACCAACCCTGCGGCGCACACGGTCCCTTTTGGAACGATCTGATACGCATCAACGGAAGAAAATCTTCTCATCACGTACGACCTCTCGTAAGATGTCTAACGCGACGTTACGAAGATCAAAAGGAAGTAGCGGAGATCATTTGTGCCTCTGGTGGCGTAGCTAGTAGTACAGTTAGACTGTTTTGCTAATCTAAGCTTTGTAACTCAAACTCACTCTGATTTTCGCACTGCTTAGTATATTATTTCGCTTGCCTTTTACTCGTTAGCTTTAGAATGTATACAAAAAGCTACTGTGGCTTCTCGCCGGCACAAAACAGCGTGACTGTCTTAGAGTCTTTTCGACGATCGGTGTTGGATTCCACACAACGGTAACGCGTTGGTAGTGTTTCAAAAGAAATACGTACTTTTGGCGAAAATATCTACAGGAGATCCGTCTGGAAGGAGCCATGGCCAGCCCTTAAACTGCCAGGCAGGACCCTGGACGAACACCGCCACCACACGGTCCCTGGAGGAGGAGAAACAGAAATAATATAATTTGCTAAAACATGCACAATTGTTTATAAGTTGTGTTGTGGATAAAAATGTCCTAAAATAAACATGAGGGAGACCTAGTATCCAGTAAAGGGGAGAAGAAGAAAAGACGGGCACCAAGACACACAGAAGCGGTGTGAGGCGGATATTGACTGAAATTGAATATTGAATTGGATTCACACTTTAAAGATCTTAGGTCTTTAAGAGTAATACACTATGGTTTATTAGTCAAAAAGAAGTATACGAGCTGAGGAGTGCTAAAACACACACACACACACACTCTCGTACAGTCAAGGGCGGGCATGTAGACATACACACACACTCTCTCTCTCTCTCTCTCAGTGTAACATACACACTGTAATAAGCTAAAGTGAAGTATAGTCATCCTGTGTCCTGAAAACAATATCTTCAATCCTCAGAAAAGGATGAAGGGACATGCCCACTTAGTCTAGCATTATTACGGCAAGCTGTGATAACAAATGCAATAAGTTCTGCAATACAACCAACCCGCCCAGTAACCATTATTTATAGTATGGTGTGTGTATATGTATATATACACACATACATATATATATATATATATATATATATATATATATATATATATATATATATATATATATATATATATATGTATATGTATATATGTGTGTGTGTATATATATATATATATATATATATATATATATATATATATATATATATATATATATATATATATATATATATATATACACACATATATACATATACATATATATACACACATATATACATATATATATATATGTATATATGTGTGTATATCTATATATATATGTATATGTATATATGTGTGTATATATATATGTGTGTATATATATATATATATATATATATACACATATATACATATACATATATATATATATATATACACACATATATATATATATATATATATATATATATATATATATATATATATATATATATATACACACACATATAAGAGGTCCCGACTGTAACCCGTTCCAGTCCACATGATATTATTATTGATCAGCGCTTTTTCCAAGTGACTGCATGTGAGAGCTCAAGGCCGTTACTCCCCTTAACATTCCTAGATCAGTGGTACACCTGGGAGCGTCTCCTTCGGGGGCTGTGGGCTCCCCTGCGGTTTACTCCTCTGTGGTCATAGACTCCCTTGCACGCTCCCATTAAGTTGAATTTTAAGTGTTTTTGGGTAATAGGCTAAATTTGAGCCAACAGTTGCAATTAAAGCTACAAGCTTTACAACACTCTAAGCTCCGCCCCCTGAAAAAAAACAAGCAGGACCGTGAAAGCCACCTGGTGCTTAAGTTTGCACAATACGTCTAAACTTTTAGTTTATTAATTATTTAAAAAAAAAAAAAACATACTGTGCTTTATTATTACTATGTCTTCATCTAGAGGAAACTTAAGACTTGCCCTTCGGTCATAAATTAAATCGCTTTGCGCCGAGCCTACGCTTGCATCCTACGCTGCATCCCAGATGTGCTATTTAAGAACCTCCAGGCAGCCTGTTAGCAAATCTCTCAAACCCAGGTTTACAGAACATCAGGAAGAAAATCTTTTATAAAAAAAATAATAAATAAAAAAAATTAAATAATAAAAAAAAGGGCACCTGAAGTGCAAAAGCGCTTCATTTTACAGTAAAAGCATCCAAAAATCACAAAGCGAAAAGACAACACGATCCAGAAGAAACGACGGGCGTGTCCGTGTGACCTGCTGCTGCCCGCGATCTGCTGGAGTGTCACAAGTCCGTGAATAAACAAACAAGCAGACCGTGACCTAGTGGCGGAGGCATAAACAAACGAAATAAAAACAAAACAAATGTCTGCGAGTGCATGTTCCTGTGTCCTACCAGTCCTGAGGTACCAATTTGAGCGGTTGGTCAATCACACGGTAGGGAACGGTGACGCTGATGCTGGATCCTCCAGGCTGAATCTGCTCTTTACGCCTCTGCAGCAGCACCTCGTTGTCCCGCTGGATGCCCTGCTTCTTCTTCTCGTCGGACGTCGTAAACCTACGAGCGGAAAAATTGTTTTTGAATAAAAAACAAAACGAAACTGTGACCAAAACAGTTTCTTAGCCAGTGTGTTTTTAAAGATCTCTCTACTTGAAATCTCAGCGCACAAGTTTCTCCTCAGAAGTATTCATTTAATCCTATTTAACTAGTTTGTCAGCAAAGCTTTCCGCGGCGTAATGAAGAACTCCGCGATAAACTATAAACGCTACTCTTACAGTGAAATTAAGGGAAAAGTCCACCACACTTACTTCAGGTCCTGCAAGAGGTCCTTGGCATTGAGCATGGTGATTAAGGAAGTCGTAGCAGCTGGGATGATGATGATCGGAGTTCTTGAGCCTTAAAACAACAACAAAAAAAAGCAGAAGTTCCTGTCCCTTATATTGTGCAGGATTTTTATGATAAACATTGAAAATGTTCAAAGTTGCTAAAAACAAAAACATGATCAGAATTTCTGCATGAACATTAAAAAAAAAAGAAGAAAAAAAAAAAGAAAAAAGGTGTGTATCTGTGAGAAAGCTGCGATACAGTGAATGAGTTTTCCGCAGCCATGAGGGAGAAAAAAAAAAACATAACAAAAAACTCAAGCAATTAAAAAGAGCAGGGCATGTGGCATCAGACGTTAAGTGAAGCAGCGACACCCGGATGCGATCGAGCACTGTTACCAAATAACTTTCACTCGATACACACGTTTCTGAATCTGTGATGTAATGTAACTATTGATAAGGAGTTAAGCACAGAAATCTTATACTTGAACAGTTTCAAACTCAAAGGGCAATGCATTAACACACTGACACTACTCTGGTTCAAGAAGATGAGGAAGTAGTACCTTTCTTTTGGTTTGGAGGAGGTCTTGCTTGTGAGACTGCAAAGAGAAAATGAGGTGGTAAAGAAAACAGTTTAATAAGTTATACTAACATTAATTACAATAATACTTTATAATTATAATAATGAGAATATTCCATTGCTTCCAAATCATGCTCTAATTCCTGTGTATGTATAAATAGAGGATGGGTAAATGAATAGATTGATAGTGAATTGGTAGATAGATGGAGGGCAGACAAATGGATATGTAGAGGATGGGGAGGGCCTGTCAGAATTTGTGGATAGGAAGAGGATGGGTAGAGGAATAAAAATTAGAGCGATGGCTAAATGATGGGTGGATAGGTAGAGGATGTGTAGATGGATAAAGGATAGAGGGATGGCTAAATGATGGGTGGATAGGTAGAGGATGGAGTTAGATAGGAGTACAGGATGATGAAGGATATATGTATGCATAGATGGATGTATGGATGGACAGATAGAAGTATATATTAGCAGAAAGAAAAAGAAAGCATTGAGGAAAACGGAGGGAGCGCAGCCTGAGCAGGAGGAAGTGTATAAATGTGGCATGTTTCCAGGCTCCTCGGGCGTTTTGCAGCTTATAACCAGTGACGTTCTTCAAGCTCCTCCACACGTCATATGTTGATTTTATTATGGTGTATATTTATAAAACTTCACAGGCCAACGTTCATGTGGCCGTGAACCTCAAGGTCTTACCATCTGCTCAGTCTGGTCTGCCACAATTTATACAGCAGCTCCACCGACACTGAAACCATCAGGCTCTTGTGAACAAACAAGGGTGCAGTTCTCAGAGCAAGCTGCTGCTGCTTCCGTGTAGAAATACGTCTAACACTGAACAGAAGGTTGCAAACTACCAAGAGGGTGCCAATATAAATAAGCAGCTTCACCCACGAGGCACATAAACGTGCTCGTTTGCACTGGACTGAATTTGGCCAGGATGTTGGTTTTAACACATGACACAAATGTGCAGCAAGAACATCACCAAAACAAACCCTCGAAGACAGAACTGGAGATGTGGAGCACCCACACGACTGGTGCACTACTTTGTAAGGCGCTGTTGGCGAACTCATGTTGGAATCGTTTCCCCAGATTTAAAACAAATAACAGAGGTTAGCAAACAAGGCTAACAAATAAGTAGACAAGAAGCCACATACAGCTGCAATTAAAACGATTCATCCCCCATTGCAAATCGGGTTTATTGTCAACATTTACAGACTTTTAGCCATTGCTCATGAGGACTGGGATAAGATTCCTCAGGAACGCTGCCAGAAGCTCTGCAGCAGGTCATAAGAGCAAAAGGGTGCTCTACTAAGTACTAAAGATGCTTGCCATGAAGGGGTTAAATAATTTTGAAACTGGAGAAATCATTATAAGTTGCATTTTCAGTTGAATTTGTGGAAACCACTTGAAGCGTTCATTGTGTTGAACTATTTCAATCGCTTTTGTTTGATTTGTTCATTGCAAACAGCTGAAAGTCTGTAAACTTTGACAAACATGATTCGCAATAGGGGTTGAATAATTATGATTGCAACTGTATTTACCATGGAACATTCTAGTTTGCATTGAGGGATGGGAGAACTAGACTTATGCTAAGAGCGTAAGCACGTTGAGCTGATGGTTAACTGCAATCTACGACAAAGAGTGGATGTATAAAACAACCAGCTTACTTCATGTGCTGCACTAATTAAAAATATATACGTACACTACATGATTAGCAGCTCCGCAGTGGGAGCTGATTTTTTTTCTTTTTCTTTCTTTTAAACCAACCGAAGAGGCAAAACAAAGAAATCTGCAATGCGGACCACGCGGTGTGGAAATCAGATTTAAGGAACAAATCAGATTTGCCGTGCTGTGTGAAGCCTGGGTGCCTTTAGTCTCGATGTGCATGCTGTGCGAGCGCATTTCCCTCTCAAAAGCTGATTTAAAAGAGGATGAAAAAGTTTTCAAAAGCATTAATCGCTGAACATCATTACCACTATTGGTGTTGTCCATTTTGTGCTTACGCAACCATAACAAATTTATTTATTTTTTTTCCTTCTTTTACTCCAATTTCTTCTGTAAACGGTAAACTGTCAAGTTTCTAGCTGGGAAATGAATTCCATTTCTCTTCGCATGTGTCGAGAGCTCACAAGCACACGTCCACACATTATTCGACATCAGCAAGGACGCGTTGCGTTGCGCGCACGTGAAGATTTCTGCTCTTCGCGACGTACAAAATAACCCCCCCCAAAAAAACGCCGTCCTCTTCAGTGTCCACGAATATACCGTGCAGATGATTATTTAGACCACTACGACATGATTTTGTAGAAAAAGGTGAAAATCAAGAGGGGGAGGAACGTGCGCGGATTTTGTGCTGATACATTTGGGGGAAAATTGTGTGCTGACGCATGAAATTGAGCTTGAAAATGCAATGCAGGATGGGTGTATGAGCAAGTTAATCAACTGCCATATGCAGCAGATGGATACACACACACACACACACACACACACACACACACACACAACTGGATGGATGGATGGATGGATGGATGGATGTGCACTCGTTCCCACCTGGTCTCGGAACAGGCTGCATAGCAGGAGTCTGGGCCTTCCGTGCTGATGCTCCTTCCTGGAAAGATATCGGAGACGTATTAATATTTAATACCTTAATATCCGAGTTAATAAGAAGAGTTAACATCCGAGTTGGATGTAAAGCACGTTAGGAATAACTCGGAGGTCAAAATTATTACAAGAGCTTTTAAGCAGAGAAATGATTGCCTTAATAGCATTAATAACTAGAGATGCACCGATAGTAAATTTCCCTGCCGATATCGATAACCGATTATTCAGAGTGATATCGGCCGATACCGATTGTTCTGCCCTTTATGCCTTCTTTTAAATGAATAAATATTAATTCCCCAATTCAGAAAGAAATGCAAATAAAAACTTTATTCTCTCCATTTCAACAAGTTGTTTCACAGTAACTGGTCTCATAAACAAAAACACATTACTCTAACATTAACACATGAGCTAGATTCTGAAGATTAAACCAAGTTATTAATTCATAAGAATGTTATTAATTCATATTAACATTAACTGAATTCTAAAAAAAACCTTCCGGCGGGCCACTCGGACATATTCTGATACCGGGCCGACGGAGGACAGCGACATCAGGCAGGATGTCGTGCAGAGGATGGCGGCGGAAGAGTGCAAACCAACGGCGGCATTCCAAGCCCCAGTAAGCATGACTGCCTTGGCGCCAGGTGGCAACCGGCCGTAAAACTAAAGGCCAATTACCTATCTCCTAATCATGAAAGAGAATAATAAAAGAGCTAACGCGAAGGCTAGGGCGTCCCCCGAAGCGACGGCAAAGTTCCATCGTCCACAAAAGCACGCATAGCGAGTTGGACTGTGGGTTCGATGACGGGACGCAGAGCAGAATTGTACTGCTCAGAAGAGGCATCAACATCTGTTGCATATGAGAGACGAAATGGAAAAGGGCAAAATCACAGTCGATCGGGAATGATTTTAAGTTTATTTATAACGGCACCAAATCTAACCAAAATGGCATTGGAATAGCTGTGGACAAGTACTTCCAAGAACGTACAGTCGAAGCGAAAAGATTAAACGATTTGATTTAGACGACCAACCATGAATGAATGTCATAACAGCCTACGCGCCACAGACCGGCTTGCCACAAGCCGAAAAGCAGCTATTTTGTGATGACCTATACGATCTGCTTCAGTCTATTCCGAACTCTGAGTCAAAATACATAGGAGCTGACCTTAATGGCCATGTCGGACAAAAAACTACCACATATCAGACGGTACATGGAAGCAGAGGCTTCGGCAGCAAAAACGCACAAGGAGAGGACATTTTAAACTTCGCATTGACCTTCAACCTTGCAATAGTCAACACCTTTTTCTCGAAGTTGTAAGAACACTTAATTACCTATAAGAGTGGTGGAAACTGTACGCAGGTGGATTACCTCCTCGCAGACTGAAGTCTCCTCAAGACATTCAGGGACTGCAAAGTTATCCCCGGAGAACCTTTTACTTCTCAACCTCGACTCCTTGTCGCTGACTTTACAACACCGGGACCAGTGAAAGTAAGAATTGAAAACGTTGCAAAAATTTGCTGGTATAAGCTAGATCAAGAAGAAGGGCATAGATTGTGTGTACAGTTAACCGACTACCTAAACAAAGATCACACAAAACACTCAGCCAACACCATGTGGGATGAATTTCATAAGTACTGTAACAAGAAGGCAACAGAATATCTGGGCGTATCCAGAGGTGTAGCCAGGACGGTAAAGACCCTACATGGTGGGAAGCAGAAGAACAGCAAAAACTACACACTAAAAAAAGCTCACTTCAAGCTCTGGCAACAAACAGGCAGTGAGGAGGACCGTATCTTTTATCACACCGCAAAAAAAGATAGGAATCAGGGACCGTTTTGAAGTAAGAGTAGGCGTTCATCAAAATTCGGCACTCAGCCCCCTACTTTTTAACCTGGTGATGGATAACGTAACGGCGGAGGTACAGCACTCAACACCCTGGGACATTCTCTACGCAGACGATGCCGTCCTTATCAGCGAAGACCCAAGAGAGCTCCAACAACACCTGGAAGACTGGAGAGCTGTGCTGGAAAATGCTGGCCTTATAATAAGCAGACAGAAGACCGAATATATGCACTGCAACTTTTCAAACAGCAACGAACATTACACAATTTCGCTCCAAAACTCTGCACTTAACCCAGTCACCAATTTCAATTACCTCAGTAGCATTCTATCTAGCGACGGCTCTACTGACGCCAATATCTCGAGTCGCGCGAATGCAGCGTGGCTGAAAAGGAGACGTTTAACAGGAGTGCTCTGTGACAAAAGAATGCCAGTGCAAATCAAAGGCGAGATTTATAAGTCCGCTGTGAGACCTGCTTTAACATATGGTGCTGAATGCTGGCCACTTAAAAAACAGCAGACAGAAAAGCTAAGTGTAAATGAAATGAGAATGCTGAGATGGTCTACAGGGTTTACACTCCTAAATAAGGTCCCAAACAATACATCAGGGGCAGATTTAAAGTCAGACCACTACCTGAAAATTTGACTGAAGCGCGTCTACGATGGTATGTACATGTGACGAGAAAACCAGAATACCACATGACCAGAAAAGTGCTGGAGCTTGGTACAGAAGCCGTGGAAGAACCCACATAACATGGATGGATGTTCTAAATAAAGGCCTCGCTAGAGACAATATAGACCCAACGACGACCCAGAACAGAGCAATATGGAGGAACAAGACTAGGAGAGCTGACCCCAAGTAGATATGGGAAAAGGCCGGACAAAGAGGAGAAGAATTCTAAAAAAATACCTGATGGTTTTCACACTCACTCACCACAAACACATTTCTACTTCATCACTGAACATCAAGCTGCTAACATGTAGGCCTAATATAAATCTTTTTTTTGGATGATATTAACTCATTAACATTAACTACATATGAAATATACTACTTCATAGTAGTAGTGGGGGGGGGGGGGGGGGGGGGGGGTGTTCTGCTCGTTTCATTGCTGCTACTTCTGGTGTAAAAATTTTTAGCAGTCCAGAGCTTACAGAGTTTACAAACTGCTGTTTTGTCATCATCCCACACAAGAGACAAGATCTTTACAAAATCGTTGTGTTTTTCCCGCCCTCGTTTGATTGACAGGATACATTCGGCCCTGATCATCGTACGTTTTTTAAACTATCGATAGCGGGAAAAATAGCCTTTAACGGCCGATACGTCGGTGCATCTCTATTAATAACCCTTACGAATGCGATGAAACAGCAATTTTCCAACCGCATAAACACAACAGACAGGTTTGAATTCCATCGTTGTACCGCGCTCATCGTACCTGCGCTATCTGCCCGACATTTACACGACGGGTCTCTGTCCTCCCTGTCTACATGCCGGATCACGTCCGCTTTGTACTTTCCAACCCAACAAGCCATGCCAAGGCTATTACCTCAGACTTCATACCGCAAGCAATTTTTGGCGTATATGTACTTTTAAACTGGATGCTGGATTACGAACAAGCTTCCTGAAGAGATTTTCACTGCTTGGGTTGGACACTGGTAGCCTGAAGTAAAACATTTACAAACATAAGCACACATTAACTACCATCTAAGCGGACTTTCGCTTAGTCATTAAATTAAACATCTACAAGCCTGTACAACACCCAGTTTTTTATTTCTGACCCAATCTGACCCAAACAGAAACGGCTCACACACACACACCTTTTACATTTACACTTTGGCTTTTATTTTGCAGAAAACTGATTAGATTCAATTCAGATTATTTGGCATAAAACAGGATCTTGGCGGATTATATTTTACACTAGCACAATCTGGCAACCCTGTGGGAACCAGTCCAGTCTGCTGTTCCTCCCACAAAGCGTGGGGCAGCATCATTCCTCCCTCAGTGTGCAACCATTTATTAATGCATGCTGCAGTTCTTATTTTGACCACTAGGAACTAAATGTGGAAGCTCCTAGATCTAGAAAGGTGACCAAATCAACAGAAAAACAAAAACAAAAACAAAAAAACCCCTGCTCCGATCCATCAAATAAGCGTTACGGTGCTGCAAATGAGGACTTTATTAAAGATGAACACATGGTGGCCATTTTGTTTCCAAATGTCACAATCCCCCAAGTATTTTCCTCACTAAATTTGACAAAACTAAGTGGGCGGAGCTAAACAGTTCAAAACCCAGCGTTTTGTTTGTAGGAGCACAGGATTCATGAGATACTGCCCAAAACAAAAAAATAAAAATAAAAGTGCGCTAGAGCTACAGCGCCACAGTTTGGTCGAACGGGCCCGGTCTCGCTCGTCTTTACGACGAAAATCCTAACAATTACAATAAGGTTCCGGCCTCTTCCGCGCACATTCGGTTAGTGAAAGAGCTCAGGAACGAAAGGCTGCGTGGCTCTAAACGAGCAGCCCGAATATCAGGCGCCTAACACTCTATAAACCTAGATGTGCGTGTCTAAACCATGTCCGAGTACGAGCATGACAAAAAATTCCTCCAGGCTTTCGACATGTTTATTTCTCCACCAGGGGAGAGAGCGAGCATTGAAACCCCCACTCCCAATCTCAATAAAACGAACACATCCTCAGCGAGTTTAAAAGGCTGTGCGTATCGAGAAGGAATAATGGTCGAAATATTCACTTCTTCAAATGTCTTCTGTTGAACAAATGCGCAAGAGGAAATAGTTCCTGCCACTGTAGCCTAATCTGTCTATTGTGTGAAAGCTTCTTTCTGCAAATCTGATGTGTATGTGCCCCCCCAATACACAGTAGCAAATCATTCGTGATGCGAACGAAGCCACATGAAAGATCAGTTTACAGAAGAATCCTGGCAAAACACACGGAGACTACACAGCTGGATGAGCAAGAGAAAGAGGGAGAGAGACCCTTTCTGTGGCCTGTTAATGTGGTGGGAGGGAAGATAAAAGGGTCACGTGAGTGAAGTGCGCACACACACACACACCCAAGTACACTGGCATTTCCCTTCCCTTCCCCCAGCACACAGTGGTAGCGCGAGGACAGCAAGGCAACACAGTGTTCAGCGCGAGCGCGGATGAACGCCTCGCGAAGCGGCAGGGGGTAAAAATAGACCGTCAGAGGCAGCTGCAGAGACGAACGAAAGAAACTGAGAGAACGCAGGAGCACAAACGTGGATAAAAAATATATATATATATATTTAAAAAAAGGCGACCGTTCTGCCTAGCAACACACACACACACGCCGTGAAAGATCTCAGCTTCAAGCCCCGGTCATCTTGATTCGGGTTCCACCCTCGGGAGTGACTAATATACACGAGGAGGAGTCTAAAAAAAACAAAAAAAACAAAACAAAAAAAAAAAACAAACACCACACGAGTCCACATTCTCGGCTGCGGCGAGAGGAGCATTTTGAGGGGGAAAGCAGGCTCTTGGACGGGATTGCGAAAGCGCCGAAGCACATTAAAATCATGCGCACGGGAAAGCGGCACGAGTCGGGCTTCCAGCATGCGCCGGTAAAAACGAGGCACACCCATGGCGAGCGTGCCGTTATCTCTGAGCGACAGCTTCCGTTCTGTGAAAGGTATGTACGTCAGGCTGCACTCGACGCCACGCAATTCCCCCAACCCCCCGCCGCCTGTTTGTTTCTTCGCTTTTCTGAAAAACTGCACGATGCGGTACATCAGCAAATGGGTTATAATGCGTATGCATAAACCACCGTCATTATCATCATCATCATAGTCATCGTCATCAGGTGTCAGCAAAAAAAAAAAAAAAAAAAAAAGACAAAATTTTCAGTGTGCATTTGAGCTAGCTTCCTACATGTTCAAACTCAAGTGCATGCCGAGAGGCACTAAAACAGATTTTGTTTATTTTACACGTGTTTTTTTGTTTGTTTGTTTTTTTTTTTTTTTTTAAATGCAGAGCCAAACCCAAAAACGCTCCGCATCAGTTTTTATCCCTGAAAACGTTTATGCAAAAAAAGGGCACCCGTTAATATCCCACCAGCAGAACAGTCAGCGCTGACCGAACAGATGGAGAGAAATGTTTATATAATTTAAAAAATAAATAAATAAATAAATAAATAAATAAATAAAAAACCCACAACAAAAAAACCGTGATGAAATGCTACAACATCTGGCCGTCGTTAGCAGACGAACACCGGTGCAAAATGTTTGCATGAGATTTGTTTGTTCGTACTTCGTACGAAAATTTGATCTGGGGAAGTGTTAAAAATATCGCTTTGTACGTCAGAGCGCTCTTTCGTTCACTGGTGTGATTGTTTTCTAAATGTTCACCATCAGCAAATTCCGATACTACTGTATATACCGTAGCCCTAAGCTAGTGTTTAAATATGTAGCCAGTAACAAGGATGTAATACTGATGTGATAAAAATGAAACTTTTTAGGAAATTCCACAATTCACAATAGCATGCTGGAGAAAAATAAATAAATAAAATAAATAAATAAATAAATAAAAATAAAAAAGGGAAAGTATTTAATGACAGTTGATTTTTCCCTCCTTTTCCGTGTTAAATAATGTACTTTGCTATGCCTTTATTTATTATTTTTTAAACGCGACCTTCAGGAAAAAGTAGCGTGAAAAGCCTGCCGTTACCGTCTGTTTATAAAAACAACACTGATTATGCGGGATTGGTAGGAATTGCCGATTTCTCTCGACACGCGCGTCTCGGAATTCTTTCGAGTCGCTCGCCGAGGTGATAAATTGTTCCTCAAAACGTGTGAAGAAACGTACGCGGGTTCATGTACACGTACTCTACATTCTGTTTAAAGTGAAAAATAAATAATGTATTAATAAATATATATCCGTATCAACACACAGAGCCACGAGCGTCGTTTGTTGCTTTTGTACACAGGAAGGCACAAAAATGAAAGCAACTTCGTTGTGTTGATGGCGAGTCCCCGTGACGGTCGTTTTTCTGCCCTGAACGCACGGCAGATATGGATGGAGAGTTCATTTACATCAGCATGCAAACATAACCTTCTACAAGGTCAGGGATCCGAGAGCGCCGGAGCGTGGTCTTCCTCCGCTATTGACGAAAACACGAGTTGTGACGTACTTTCGACTCTGCAGGATGTGACTCAAAACACGCCATGTGGGTTGTTTCTTTTTGGGTCATTTCTCTCTCATCCCCCCCGGTGACCTTTAACCTGTACTCCTGCCTTCGTGTGGTTCTTCCTGGTCACAAGCAGCTCTTTGTTCCGAGTCGGCAGCTGTGCGCTGTGGAGAAGCTGAAACTAGCCTTCATGCTTCAAGCAGGGGGGTGTCTGGTGGTGTCGTAAACCATCACGTCAACAATGGATCATAGTTAATATAAATAATTGTAAAAGCGGGTTTTAAAAAAGGGCCGTGACATGTTCCTGAGTTGTGCTTCCTCTGAAGGGCCTGCTTCTGGAACACAGGTCTCCATGACACACTCCCTCACTGACTAACTAGGGGAAAGGTGATCAACAGTTGTTGGGGTGGGCTTTTTGTTTTTGGGACGAGCGTACACCGATCTCTGCGTAAAGCCGTGGATGAGTTGAAAACAGTTTCCAACTGATCGCACAAGTTTCCACTTGAATGCCTGTGCTCTTATTACAAACAGTGCAATCCGGTGAAGGAAAGGGGAAGAAAAAAAAAATTCTCCAAGACGGTTTTACGACACGTGATCAATGCACATCTCCATATATAGGTTTGCATGCAATCACCCCCGCCATAATGTCTTAAGGTCATAAAGGTGGCGGTAAATGACACGTACAATTTGAAGAGAAACAAGAAAAGGTTAAAAAAAAAAAATAAATAAAATAATAATAATAATAATAATAATAATAATAATAATAATAATAATAATAAAATAATAATAAAAAAAAAAATCAGAGAAAGAGAGCCAGAGAAAGAAAGCGAGAGATAGAAAAAAAAAAACAGGAAGGAAATTTTGGGGTAAAAATGTTTCCATTACTTTATATATTTTTAGCTCGCTGTATATAGCAACTCTTGTTGTAGCGTTTTGCCCTACTGTAACACCCCAAATACCCCATACACAGCACTCATCTACTTTACATACCCCCCCTCCCCTAGGGTAAAACAGCTGCACAGATGAAACCCGAAACGTCGGCTGGATCCGGGCCCTGACGCTGGCACCTGACTGCCTGTCTGTCTTCAGGAAAGCCGTGAATAACGCCGGCATGTTCACCGTAACTGTCGAGCTGCGGAAATAAACGAGCCTGGAGACGTTTCTCTGAGTGATGACGTGCCACATTCGACCTTTCGCAAGCGCTGGAAAATCAATCAGCCCCGTTCAGTCATGCAGAAGCCTACAGTGTGGGCAGCATTCAAATAAAAACGGAGAAAAATAAATAAATAAATAAACCATATCCCTATCCCTATCCCCCCCCCCTCGATGCCTGGCTAACACGTCCATTGGATCTGCCTCATTACAGAGGCACAAGTTTCATTAGCTAACTACCGAGTCACATACCGGCTCATTTACACGACTACAGCGCAGAAATTCATCGGACAGAGATGATTAAATATATAACGGAAAAATACTAAATGAAAAAGAAAAACAGAAACGCTAGAAAACAAAACAAATAAATAACGGAAGAAAGGAAAGGAAGCAAAACCAAAAAGGAGAAAAACCAAAAAACAAGAAACAAAAACCAAGAAACTAAAAATAAAGGAAAAAAAACAAAAAGGGAAGGAAGACTGGTTGGCGGGGGTTAAGAAAACTCAAAGTATTGAGAAGGAAGGAAGGAAGGAAGGAAGGAAGGGTTGGTCTCAGAATGGTGGAGATTGTGGCCATGACCCGTGATATAACTTCTTTGCGTCATGTTCTTCTTTGCGTTATTTAAGATGACGTGAAAAACGTGCAGCTTTATATTCATGCTCGTGACGCTAGTGTTTTTTTTTTTTGTGTGCAGCGTTATTAATATTTCACCTGTAATTAATCAAGCTTCTCTCTGCTGCAGGTCTTTCAGCATCTGAACGGACCCGAGCAGGAGAACCATGCGGTGCAGGCGTCGGCACTGCTACGCGCGAGTAGCGGGATTGCTCGCTTTGCTGGGATGCATCGTCCTCATCATCTTCTTCCGCCGAATCATGGACGAGCCGACCTTCGAGAAAGAAGTGGCGGCGACGCCGAATCATTCGCCGACCAGGTCCCTGGTGAACGGCACCCTTGTTTCGACTCAGCCGGCGTTAAGGACGGCCATGGGATCGAATCGGAGTTTAGCCAAGGAAGAGAACGCGGAAAGCTTCCTTAAAGTTGAACCTTACAAGTACATCATCAACGAACCGGACAAGTGCAGGAAAAATAACACTTTCCTAGTGCTGCTGATTCCAGTCGAGCCTCACAACGCAGAAGCTAGGAACGCCATTCGGAAGACGTGGGGCAACGAAAGCGTGGCTGAAGGAACCGTGCGCCTGTTTCTACTGGGCGTGAAAGACGGCGCGCGTGATTCGGGGCTGCGCGATCTACAGCAGCACTCCATCAGGGCGGAGAGTCAACAACATCGCGACATTATCCAGCAGGATTACGTCGACTCCTACTACAACCTCACCATCAAGACGCTGATGGGGATGCACTGGGTGTCGAGGTACTGCCCGAACGCCAAGTACGTCATGAAAGCGGACAGCGACATGTTCGTAAACACCGAGTACCTCGTCCACAAGCTCCTCAAAGCGAACGTCCCACGGGAGATGTACTTCACCGGGTACCTCATGCGAGGCTACAAGCCCAATCGAAACAAGGACAGCAAATGGTACATGCCTCCCGAGTTGTACCCCAGCGGAAGCTACCCCACGTTTTGCTCGGGAACCGGCTACGTCTTCTCCGGCGACATGGCCAAGCGGATCTACGCCACGTCCCTGAGCATACGCAGGCTGCACCTGGAGGACGTCTACGTCGGACTCTGTCTCTCCAAACTCAACATAGAACCCATGCTGCCGCCCAACGAGTTTCTCTTCAACCACTGGAAGGTTTCCTACTCCAGCTGCAAGTACAGCCAGCTCATCACCTCGCACGAGTTTCGCCCGAGCGAGCTCGTCAAGTACTGGGAGCACCTCCAGAAAAACAAGGACAGAGCATGCAAAGTGCCCAAAACGCAGCTCGCCAAGAACAACGCAGCGACGCTTCACCAGGCCAAAGCCGTGCTCAACCCTGCGCAGTGACGCACCGAATCTTTCTGCAATCACTTAAGTCATCAGCGTAACCTCCAGGACCGGGGTTACCGCTGAGGAATCGCTGCTCGCCGAGTAAATCAGGCTGAACTACTCTTGGAAGGAAATGCTGCATTGTAAACCATCTTGACATGACGATTGAGTACAATTTAAAAAGACAAAAAACAAAACACAGTTTGTAAGTGCTCTTATTGTGAAATTTTCTTTAAGTTTTGACCACTAAATAAAGTGTTAAAAAAAAAAAAAAAAAAAAAGAAGAAGAAAGAAAACGAGCAAAACGACCCATGCACAACCCTACCCCGATGAAAAACTGAATAAAAATGTACACCAGTAGTGAGACGTTATTACTGACGTTATTTTAAATGATTGCGGTCACACTTTTAGGGTTTAAGCTTCAGAGCTGCTCTTACATCACGTTTCAACACCCCCCACCCCCAAACAAATTCTGACATGACATGTGGCTCCAAATGTTTGTCTCTTTTTTTTTTTTATCATCATTTAATTTTTAACACAGGTTTTTAAAAATTATTATTTCTATGCACTCTGAGGTTTATAGGCCACGACCCCCCAATTCTCTACGATAAGAGATGATAATTTAACAGATAAAGAGGTCCTGCTTAGTGTTATTGTTTAAGAAATAAAAATTAAAAAAACTAAACTGAAACACATGAAACACATGAACATTTTTGATCGAGTGTGAAGGAAAAAAAGAGAATAAAGCTGTAGCTCTAAAATTACACAGATGACTATATTAAAGTCATATCACACACACAGGGTTTTTTTTCCTCTCTTCTATTGTAAAAGAAAGGATTTTGTTTCCCATCCGCCTAAATGGAACGCAGATTATTATTTTTTTTTAAATCGACCTAAAACGCGTTAATCCTTTAATCCGCTTCGGCGCGTACGGATGCTCTGTGCGCTAAGCAGTACAAATGACACTGAGCGACACTATGTTCACTCGACAGCTATTCTTTTCCTCGTGACGTTTGACTAGGGGATGTATCTTATTTCAGGAAAACTCAGGTAATTAGTTCCCACGGCAGACAGGATTCAATTAAGGCTTCTAGCTCATTTTTTGTACGTTTTTGGCGCTATAGGAACGACCATCCTATAAGAGTGTAATGTCTTATAATGATTCATGATATTATTGTCATTAATGATCGTTGCGATCGCACTACTTAAAATATTCATGACCCTCATATTAAAAAGGTGCACACGCGGTAATATTTACAGACAAGACAGACACAAGACAGACAGAAGGAGATCGCAAATACATCCTAGAAATTTTCTCTAAATAAACTAAAATAAATCCCAAATCTCAAATAAATCCATCATAATCCCAAATAAATCCAGCATAATCCCAATCAACCTAAAGTAACCCTAAATATTCTAAATAAACCTAAAATAACCCCCAAATATTCTAAATAAATCCAAAATAACCCAAAAAAAAAAATCCTTAAAAAAAATGTTCTAAATAAACTAAAATAAATCCCAAATAAATCCAGCATAATCCCAAATAACCCCAAACTCTTTAAATAAACCTAAAATAACCCTAAATAAATCCTAAATATACCCAGGATAACCCCAAAATAATTCCAAATATGTCCAAAAAAAGTTCTAAATAAACCTAAAATAACCCCAATTAATCCAGCATAACACCAAATAAATTCAAACTAATCCTAAATAAATCCCAAAAACTCTAAATAAACCTAAAATAAATCCAGATACACAAAAACCCCAGATAAATCCAAAATAATTCAGAAAGAACCCCAATAAATAAGAATTAACCCCACAACAATCTTAAATAAGTCTTCCTCCCATCAAAATGCCCATTACTGTTATATTTCCCCCTAGGATTTGATTATACCAATTAAACCATTCCAACCAGGCCATGACTGACCCACGAATGGTGTCTGAACTGTTCTTTAATTAAACAGAAAGCATTTTAAACAATATTAAATCACTATTTTGAAGCATCTGGGGAAAAGGCGGAGCATTTTAACAGTGGGGTAAGAAAAAAAAAAAAAACCCCTTTAAACGCTCATTTTAGATGACACTGACCAAAAGAATAATTTAGCGCTTATCCTTCATCAAGTTTACAATTATAACAAGAACAAAAAAGACAAAAACATGCAAGTGACGCTGCCTGAGAAAGAAGAATATACATATTCTGATTTCACAGCCACTCAAAAAACAAACAAAAACAAACAAACGTCGTGCAATGACACACAAAGGAAAGAAGAAGAAAAAATAACTCTGGGAGTCTTACCGTCACAGATTTCAGCGTCATGCCGTGGTAGGTTCCCATGGTGTCGATCTTGAATCCCTCCGTTTCTGTGAGAAAAACAGCATCCAATAAGGAACAAAAGAAACTAAAACAAACAAACAAATGAACACAAGCAAGCGTTTCCACCCACAGAACTGTCGCTTGCTTGATGTTTTTTGTTTTTTGCACCATTCTGTATAAACTCTAGAGAAAGCTCTAAGAAACTTTAGAGCTTCTTAGAGCTTTTAAACTCTAAGAAAACCAGGTCAGTGTGTGTAGAACTCACCCTCTTTCCCCTTGAACCTCTCCTGATCGTATCTGTTGTATGCCGCAGGCACCGGCTGTTTGTTCCGAATCGTCGGATCCTTTACAGAAGAAAGAAAACAAAACAGAATCAGCAACAGCATAGGACAAAAATATTAAGGAGTTCTCTGGGCATTTATGGAGGCAGAGAATGAGATTTTGATGTGTCTGTATTAAACTGCATCAATGAATGTCATACAAAAAGATCAACCGCTTCCCCACGCAGATCCGGATTCAACTTCGGGCGGGTCGTTTTGACACACGATTCACTGGTTTCTAACTCTAACGGACGCAAAAGCAATTTTTGATTCGATTAGTCATGAAAAAGGAATAAATTTCAGTGATTTGAATCATTCACTCACTTTTTTGGGGAGGGGGGGAAACACGGGATTTGGTGTAGGCTAAAAAGCATTTACGCCGCCACGAATCCAGTTCAAAAGAATCACAATTCGTTATTGCTCAAAGTGTTCATACGGCCATGAAATGAATCCGGGCAGGGAGGGGAGTTAGGGTTAAAAATCATTTACTATAAATAAGTAAGTAAGTAAGTAAGTAAGTAAGTAAATAAATAAATCAATCACTAAATTGTCATTTGGTTGAACCCAGGAATCACAATTCATACTATGCTCAAAGCATCCACGTTGCCGCAAATAGTTTACACTGAATCGTAATTTAGCCAACACTCAAAGCGTGTGCACTGCTTCAAACAATGACCACTGAATCATGATTCGTTTGATGCTCAGATCCACTCATGCTGCTATCAGAAGAATCATGATTCTTTTGATGTTCAATGCAGCCATACTGCCATGAATCGTGATTAATGGTTTGTTGTCCCCTCAATGCTCAAAAGCATCTACACTGCCATGGACCATCATCATCATCATCACTGGATCATGATTCATCTTGGACATCTCATTTGTCTGAAATAGGACAGCTGTGCTTATCTTAGAAGCACAAAAACAAACATAAAAAAGCTCCAGGCAGCCTATTACGGAGTGTTCTTGTAGAACATCACATCGTATTATATAACACACTATCAGCACGGGCCTAATCTAGGTAAGAGCCATCTGTGTGCCTTAAACACACTCCGTCTGCGTTTCATCCAAATAAACAGCAGACGCTCGGTGCCCGTGACTGCTGTTCCGTGTCTCACAGGTAGGGAGCCTAAATGCTTTGGCCTTCAGTGGGTGACATAATCGAGTTCCCCACTCAACATGCTGGAGTTCATTTCAAGCTTCATTTCCTTGACAAATGGCAGCGACATGCTGGGAAACTGATAGCGTTTTATACTGCCACAGTTTAAAATTTAAAAAAAAAAAAAAAAAGAAAAGGAAATGGGGGTGGGGTGGGAAGCACAGCTCTGCTTTAACTACGCCTGGATTTCAATACACGTCGCACTCATCCTGTTTTAAACCATTCGTGCCTCACTGTTCTATATACAGCATGTTCTGAACTGCAAAACCGAATCCCTCTGACCTTTACTTATTCCTGATTAAAAGTGGGCGGAGCTATATTTGCAATACGTGACATCGAGTATTCAAATACAGACCCTGTGCATGAGTACTGCTCTAAAAACAGACTGCACTTCAGGGCTGCACGATATGACAAATATATCACATCACGATACTTGAGAAGATTTCTACGATACACGATTTAGCTAACAAACCATTTGCAAAACAGTACAAAAACAACCCCCCCCAACTTTGAGACGTCTTGCGGCCATTGAATTCAAAACTATATACGGCATATCAAAATTTGATGTGTTTACGTTCTATTGTGAACAACATACAGGTTTATGAGATGCAAATCATTGCGTTCCGTTTATATATTTACATTTTACACAGCGTCCCAATTTTATTTATTTTTTTTAATTGGGGTTGTATTAAAAATGTTTTAAAAAACAAAATCACCGTACCAACGGTATCTCGGAAAAATGGTATTCGATATCATTCATTACGATATCGATATACTGCACTTACGCAAATTCCCTGACAATTTACATTTACTTCAACTTAAACGATTGCTCAATTTAATCAGTGTTTAACCCTCTTACCCCGTATGGCCGAAAAACCGGCTTGCCCGTCTTTGATCTACTCCCATAAGGACGATACACCGGCTTGGTCGTCTATGTCAAATCCCCGTAAGGCCGATATAGAGGATTTACAGTGTAAACGTTATCCCCGTAAGGCCGGTGTACCGGCATTACTCTGCTATGATTCCTAACTTATTTAATTATTATTTTTTGACCCGGAAGGTTGATGACGTCACGACGTGATTACGTTATTACGCCAGCAGTACAATGAAGCTGATCCAAGCGTGAATATTGGTGTACTAGTAGAAGTGAACTAAAAAGTGCCAAAGCGAAAAGCTAATCGAGTTCCAGCTAAAGTTACACCTACAGTGAACACAGGTACATCTAAAACAGTGAAAAAAACGAAAAAAAAAAACACACACACGGTTACACAGGCGACAGCGAGGATTCTAGATAGTGACAGCAGTGAAACTTCAGGCGATGTTGAAACCGAAACTGATAGACACGCACACTCTCCTGATTCAGACCCTGATCCGTCTTCATCTTCAGCATCAACCAGTGCGACTGACACTGCAGGTGTCTGGAGTCATAACCTGACCATCTCTGTGCATTCGTGAAAACACTACCTGCTGGCCTGATTATCACCAGAAACTTGACTTTTGGCGCTAAAATGCATTTATTTATTTATTATTTATAAAGGCATTGACCACGCTGATGCTCGTATGGTAGATGGATTTTAGCGAGCATCTTTTCGTAATTTCTTCAGTTAAGAATTGTGCTCCAAGTTTAATAAAAACACTGAACTGCTTCATTTACGAAGTAATATTCCACAAATACATTATTATAAGTTGTTTCAAGGCCTAAAAATGTTCAAATTAAAATGTTGATTTTGGCCCAGGAACTCAGGGTTGGCGTACTGTTTCTCTCCGGAATATAGGGTTATGGGACATAATACTGTGGGAACTTAGGGGTAAGAGGGTTAAAATAAATTATATACACCGGCCTTGTTTCGTTCACAACTTCAAACAAACATTTCACGATACGGCCTATGAAAACGTTCCCGATGAAACGCAAGTTCAGAACGCTAAGCACAAAATAGACTGAAGTGTTTTATTCCTCTTACGCTACAGAAACCCGCCAATGGTTACAACCGTATTTATTAAAGAATGACATGTCGTTTCTTAGAAGTCGTTTTTATCAGTTTATGGTTACATTCAAATGTTGTGGAACATCTCTTTGTGACCAATCTGAATCCAGAACATTCAGGAAGTTCGTGAAAGCTTGCTGGAAACCAATGTGATGAAACTGAAGTGGCCTGTTCTCTTACCGTCTGTGTAGGGTTCTGCGCTGGTCTCTGCTCCGGAGCACGGCCTTCCTCTCTCGCCTTCACTGACTGCAGGATGGCGAAGATGCTTTTGGAAAAGTTCTGGAAGGTCAAAAAACAAGAGAAATTAAAAAATATTTTAAAAATAATAATTACTGGAACGTTACCTCTATATTGAACTTTTATTCTATTTTTCGAGCACGTTTTTATCATATATATCACGTAGAACGTAAAACATTACACGGTATACATGGGTGATTGGGGGGGCGGGGATCCTGGGTACGTTTTATATTATAATTAAACAGAACACTTCATTTGTTTTTAGCGTAGTCCGTAAACTCAGACTAGGCGACAACAGAGCTTCTACCAACTGCGCTGGAAGAAAGAAAAATAAAATAAAATCCTGTTTCTGGTGCTGTAAAAAAACAAAACGTCTTGAAGGTGTCAATGAGAAAACAGAGTGCCTGACCTTTCCAACCACTCATTTTTGCTTTGTTTGTAATATTCTCAGCAGAACAACACCGAGAGAGAGACACAGAGAACACAGAAGGACAGAAGGAAACATTGAGTCAGCAAAATGAAACAACACTTGCATTTACACTGGTGTCAACTCTAAATATAACTAACAGCTCTGAAAATAACTGTGGTAGAAATGTGAAGGTTGCTACTCAGCCTAAAAATGAACACAATTAAATAATTAAATAATTAAGAACAATAAAATAGTTAAGGCTAAATGTTGTTCATTATGGATAACTTGAAGTTTCTGCACACAATCATACAACTCAATGGGAGACTCCTCATCTTGGCTCACATAATAATTTATCACATGATGATGCTAGTTTAAGTCTAACATAGCATCACAAACAAATAGTCGGTCAAAACAGGCATGCTCCAGGGCAGGTTCGGTCACTATACTGCTGCCACCTGGAGGACGAGACCGCTACTGCACCTGCAGGCACCTTTCTGAATCTGCACGTGGTAGAAATTTCCCCATACAGAGGTAAACAAATAAACTGCGGCGCTTGAAAACACGCTGACGATCCCACAGTACGGAATAGAATTTGAACGCAAAGAGAAGAAGAATTTAAAAAATAAATAAATAAAAATAAATAAATAAAAAAAATACAGGTACTTGCCTTTCACGCATCATGAATTGAAATGCATGACCCCCCCCCCCCCCCCCCCCCAAAAAAAAAAAAAGAAATGAAAATTTGTCTATACTGTGTTTAAAAATAATAATAATAAATAAATAATAAATAAATAAAAGTACAAATTAACCCCTGTACCCTATTTTTGAAAATGTGAAACATGCGAAAACCTCCAAGAGTGCACACCTACGACTTTGATTATACTACACACAGAACTATACGCACCCTTTGACATAACAGAACGGGGCCGTTGTGTGAAATATACATCATATGCGATGATTTGAAAACTCCCACGCAAGCATTCTCATAAAAGTTTATAAAGAAGTATTTTCTCTTAAAATGTGTGGAAATAATATCTGCACACCCAAAAATAATAATAATAAGCTGTTAATAATAAAACGTCTAGCGCACTAAACCTGAGGCAGGAATTTTTCAAACGTCTGGAAAAAAGTCGACAAGTTTCGCCAGGAGTGGTGTCTCTAGCCATATTAGACACTGAATGGGAGGGGCTTCATGCAATATTTATTATGGGGGTGCCAATAATTTTGAATCAAATATTTCGCAAGAAAAATATACATTGCACTGCTTAATAAACAAAAAAAAATAATTTAAAAAATAATAAAAATTGAGATTTAAGTGTAATAATTTTTCACAAAGGGTGCCAATAATTATGAAACGGACTATGTGAAGGACGCTCACCTTGCCGCTGCTCTGTAAGATGGTGGTCCGGGTCCTCCACACTCTCTCTCTGCTCACAATGTCCCTCGTTACGTCCACCTCGGCATCAACAAAGCTCCTCTGCTTCAGCGTGATGTCGTCGTCCAGGTCGGTCTTAATGGTCGAGCGCTTTTTGGCCATGATTTTGGCTTTGATGGCGGCGATCTTCTCCACAGACATGGCCTCCGAGAGCGAGCTGAGAGAGACGCGAGCATATGGAGTGTGACGGAAATGCTTCGGAAAGCGACGATGTTACGAATCTCGTGAACGGATAAAGCACGGTGTGGTTAAAGACATAGAAACGTGTTCGTGTTGGCAAATTGCTGTGGTGCAAGCGGAATAAAACACCACTTCTCGAATGTTCCTAACAAATCCTTTTTCTTTACTCTTCTTAATGAAAACTTATTTAGCAATATTGTATAGGACTGCAGAACGAGATATCTTATGTTTGGAAAAGTGAGCAGAATAAGGGAACTTGTGCTGTGTATTAATATTCTACGTGGAAGTGAGGGTTTTTTTTGGCAATTTGTTTACAGGCAAACCAATTTTACGGGAGACGGCTCTTATTTCTGCAGCATGACAACCTTCATCTATTTTCCTCAAAGTCTCAGAGGCTGTTTGATTACGAGCGAGCTCGTACCGGATCTGATCCGTCTGCACGATGCCTTCCTTATGGCCTTCCAGACGAGCAGCCAGACGCTCCTTATCCAGACGCACCCTTTCTTCATCCTTACACATATACACACACACACACACACACACACACACACACACACACACACACACACACAGTCAATTTAAACACCGCAGCCATATGACAACTATACAGAGACACGCTCTCAGCATGAACCTGCATGGTTTACCTCAACTCGGGGCTTTTTCGCTTCAGAAGACACTTCGTCTGCAGCTCTTTTCACTGTTCAAACACAACAAGTTTGTTTTTTTTAAACCTACGTGAAGATTGCAAAATCAAACTCTGAAATGTAAGAACTCAACCAATTACACAAACCGTTTCTTTAATCGGTGGGGTTAAATGTGCTACGCAATTCCAAAGTCAGCTGTAAGTCGGTAAAATAGTAATTCAGTACATCAGTAAATTATTTAGTCAGTACGTAAGCAAAGTATTACACCAGTTAAACAGCTAGTCAGTACGTCAGATAGTAAGTCAGTCAAATTACGCAAGTAAAATTGTCAGTACGGCAGCAAGACAGTATGTCTGTAAAATATGAAGTCAGGGCATCAGTAAGTATGTCAGCGTGACAGTAAAATATTACATCTAAAATATTAAGTCAGTATAATATTGTCTGAAAAATATTAAGTCAGGATGTTAGTATGTCAGCATGACAGTAAAACAGTATCAATGAGAGTCAGTACATCAGTAAGTCAATAAGACAGTAAATATTTCAGAAATACAACAAAAATATCAGTAAGTACGCCAGTAAGACAGTAACTACGTCAGAAAGACAGTAACTAAATCAGCAAGTACGTCAGTAACTATGTCAGTAAGACAGTAACTACGTCAGTAAGACAGTAACTACGTACGTCAGTAAGACAGTAACTAAGAACGCCAGTAAGACAGTAACTAAGTCAGCAAGTATGTCAGTAACTACGTCAATAAGACAGTAACTACGTCAGTCGGTACATCAGTAAGACAGTAACCACGTCAGTCAGTACATCAGTTAGGCAGTAACTATGTCAGTCGGTACGTCAGTAACTACGTCACTGTCTTACTGACTACATCAGTCGGTACGTCAGTAAGACAGTAACTACATCAGTCAGTACGTCAGTTACACAGTAACTACGACAGTAAGTATGTCAGTAAGGCAGTAACTAAGTCAGTACGTCAGAAACCAAGTCAGTCAGAAACCAAGTCAGTCAGAAACCAAGTCAGTCAGAAACCAAGTCAGTCAGAAACCAAGTCAGTCAGAAACCAAGTCAGTCAGAAACCAAGTCAGTCAGAAACCAAGTCAGTCAGAAACCAAGTCAGTACGTCAGTAACTAAGTCAGTCAGTACGTCATTAAGGCAGTAACTAAATCAGTCAGTATGTCATTAAGGCAGTAACTAAATCAGTCAGTATGTCAGTAAGGCAGTAACTAAATCAGTAAATACATCAGTAAGAATGCAAAGCAGCCAGTAGATCCGCAAGACATAGTTAGTATGTCAGAAAGTAGGTCCAGAGATAGTAATGGTCAATAAGTAAGGAAATAAATCAGAAAGTATGAACAGGCAGTAAATAGGAATGTAAATAAGTGACTGAGTAAGGTGCGTAAGTGAGCAAGTACATAGAAGTAATAATATTTCATGAATCATGAAACGTCACATTTCACCAATTAAGAAGAACATGTTTAGGAATGCCAAAAGGTTTTAAAAACTGGTGAAATTTTACATTTCATGATGCATCAATTAGTTTCCTAAAGAAACCAAACCAGGTTTAATGGTCATGAGGTTTAATAGATTCATTTCCAACTTACTTTAACACAACATAAAACACTAAGCTCTCACTTAACGTTTCACACCACAACCACTGTGTATTTATGCATTAATCCTGTAAATAAAATGGCGTGACGTACCCTGCGTGGCCCGCTGGAGGCCGATCTCGATGGGTGCGCTTCTGTCGATACTCGTTGATGAAGCTGAAAAGGTGGGGGGAAAAAAAAACAAGATCTTTTCCTTTCCATCTTTTCATTTGAAACAACTTCTAACACCATGGCCCTCACACTTACAGCTTTCTCCATTTAGATACGAGAGCAGATCTTTCCTGTCCGGCCTCCTGACTACAGGAATGTTCTCTGTCTGCAGTAGGAGGAACAGGAGAGAGATGGTGAAGAACTAATCAAGAAAAGCAACTCAACAGAAACATTACCCTCAAGTAAAATGTCACCACTGAGCAACCCCCCTACCCCAACTTTGCCTCAGATCTTCCAAAGTCCCTTCGAACCCTCTAAACTTCCCTCAAATGTCCCCTCGGTCCCACCCCGATGTTCCCTCCAGGTGCTTCAGTCGTGTTTCTTCAACACAAGATGAATATCCAGACCTATCAGAACTGAACTGTTTGAATTTCATGAAGTTCCTTCAGCCTACAGCAATTCTGCCTCCAGTGTCCAGAGCGGGTTCGGATTAAGACCCTGAGGACTTACAGCGGCTCGTCGCACGTAGGACGGATGAGGAAGGTGCACGTTGTTGAGGAGGAAAAGGATGGAGTCCAGAGTGTAGTACTCCTTCGGCTGACCTTCTTTCCCTGTCCTGTAATTATAAAATAAAACAGAGGTTATTCCACCCATTTATAGTTCACGACTATAAATGGCAGACCATAAAACCGCGAGTCAAATGTAGCGGTAGAGCGATGATTTGTTTTAACTTCCTGGCAGAGGCAAGCAAGTTTTGGGGGCTGAAATACTGCGTGGGACAAAACAAACTGTAACTTAATGCCAGTCAATTTTCACAAGAGCCACTGCGACACTGTATCTCATGGGTTTGTGGTGAGGCACTTTTGGAGAGTCAGACATCTTGTAATATTTAACCTCAGAGAACAACATTGGTGTAGACTGGTAATGAAACTTATGTACAGGATTTGGCTGGGCAGTATAGCGAGGTTTAACGTTAGGTTTCGTCTCCATCTCTGGAAGAACAAGGAAGTCATGACCTCCTGGCAGAGGCAAACAAGTCTTAAATCAATTTTCATAGAGCAGCTGCACCACCAGCCATTCAAGAGATTGATACTAACGTATTACAAGGTGAAAAAGGTCCGTTTTAGGCCCCTTATATTGATAACTCAGCTTTAAATTTGTGTTTATTACAAAACATATGAAATCAATTGTCCTCTGTATGTTATATTAAATTAAACATGACACTCAGGTAGATGAAAGCTTGCTAGCGGCTTTAAAGTGAAATGTACAGTTGTAAACAGCAGTATCGCGAGATTAAACGTTACTTGACGCGCGACCAACAAATCGCTAAACTGATGTACGAGATTTGGTTACGTTGTATCGCGAGATTTAACGTTAAGTTCCTAACACTTCCCTCGGTGAACATGGAAAACATCAAAAGTTAGAGTTAAGACAGAAAAAATGTTTTCCTGAATCGGATGAATTTCAAGAGTTATTACGCAAACAGTGCTCAGGTTAAGCCTGTTATGAGTTTACAAGTGCTAAATGAACATATTTGATGTGCTGGTAAAATTCTTATGCGGCTAGCAAAGCTTATAAACGTGCCAAAGATTGGCAGTTAATTGACTACCTAATTAAAGAGTCTCGAGTTTAAAAATAAAACAACTTCCGTGCAGTTTCAACGTGCATGCTCCATGCAAAACTTGCAAGCTAAACATATAGCCAGTTACCTAGGTCAAGCAAACAACTACGCGTGGAGATAAATATAAAGCATGACTCACCCCCAGATGACATAGTTCGTTTTGACATTTTTCGGCCAAGAAAATTCCCCAAAGATAACTTCATCGCCTTTAGCGATGATCTCCTTCTTCTGGATGTTGTACTGTCGCAACACACTCAACACGTCCGCCATCTTCCACTCGCCTTCACGCAGGAATAATGTTGTATTATCGAAGCCCTGTACAAATACACGCTCAGGCCATGTTCCAAACGTCTTTCCTGTTCACTGAACACGCACCCTATTAAGGATGTAAAACAACGGCGTCCTAGAATCTATGTAGTGCTCTATATGACTAAGTTAGATTCAGCCGCGACCGGAGTGCCTTCGACAAACGCCTGTTTGGAAATCGGTAACAAGCGAGATGTAAAAATCTAAGATATAAGCCTTTGTTGTGATTTTGTGTGTAATGAGTTAATGATACATCATTTCCAATTTATATAATATTACCGTACGCAAAGTATGTATTAAATTACATATATTTATTCAGGCACAATAAAGAACCGCTCGTTAAGGAGAATCCATACGATACTGTACACCAGGAGGAAGATACTGCAGGTGTAGTTCTCTTCTCCCTCAGTGCACTTTGTAGGATACGAAACAGTTGCGTTTACGCCTTATAAAGCCCATTGTAGTAAACTCACACGAATGTTTACTAAATACGTGCAAAAGTGCTCGCTAGAAGTTGCTGCTAAATCATACTTTTCAGACCCTATGTAGTGCAGTTGTGTAGGGTGGGTATCTGTATCCCAAATGACTCCCACTAGACATATAGTGCACTTCTTAAGGTGCAAAAGCCCTTATTAATATAAAAGATTCCCCTACATAGGGAACATGGAGCTGAAGCCCAAATGACTCCTTTTAGAACATATTTATTTTATACCTCATGTAGGGAGAGTTACAGGGTTAAATCCCAACTCAGTTTTGATTTGACACCTCATACCCTACATAGTGCACTTATATGGAAACCGCAGGGCTGAATCCCAAATCACTCCCTTTTTATTTTATTCCCTACATAGTGCACTTACATGGAGAGTTCTGGAACCTTTATCAGAACTACAGAGTTCCTTTCTTTAAGCCCTACATAGGGTATGACATAATGACTCTGTGCACCCTACCTAGTGCCCTAAATGCATGACTGGCTGTGTGTGTGTTTTAGTTTCATCTGCTAACTTCCACGCAAACGTTCTGTTGTTGAACTAAAGACAAAAAGTATTGGCACCTCCTGTTCAAGTCTTGCTACTGTAGAAAAACAGTCACATGACATGGGGGGGGGGGGGGGGGGGGATAAAAACAATACTGAGACTGCAGATTTTAAAAAAACAAACAAAAAAAAGGTTTATTAAGTTGCAGGCATGTTCTAGGCATTGTGGTGTCAACTACAGTGACTCAGTGCCAGCGCAGAATTCTCTACAGTTCCAGCAATCACAGTGTGTTTGTTTCATTTTTGATTAAACTAATGTTTAAATTCTCTCAAACGATCATAAACATCACAGTTCAGTTCATGTTAAACAATAGAAGTGTAAACTCGAGCATTTCTAAAATATTGGTGTTCATTCTTTTTTACACTAACTACTTGGCAAGCACTTTCGCTAGTTATTTAGGTAACTAGTGGGTCGATGAGGTTCCGTGAGCGGGTTATAAGCAATATTGGAACTGGGAGAAATAAAGGAAACTTCCAGCCAATGATCAGCACACGGTTGCCAGCATAACAGTATTTAGCGGCTACATAAGGTATTAGACCTCACTCATTATTAGTCAAACTTCGGTCTAAATAAAACCCTAAACAGTAACGTAATCAACATAAATACGCGTAAACGTTCCCATAGTCAAAACGGGCGGCGCTAAAGTTAAACCCGACTAGCCGATCACAAACACGATCGTGCCTAGCATAACTCTGGACTCGTATTTACCAAGTCAGACGCACGGAAAAGATGAAATAGCTAGTTAGCTGCATGACATCTTTATATTAAGAAAGCCGACATTATGTTAGCTAATGGTATTGAAACGCAAAGCTATCGGTTTATGATTATGGGACTTATAGTACATCGTGTCCCATCAATAAAACAGCATATTACAGTAAAGCACTACTTCCATCTGATGAAAAGAAAAAGAAAAAATAAAAGCTAGTGACATCACAGGCGCGCAAGTTCAAGTCTGCCTGGTTGAGCCCGATTTAAGCTCCGCCCATTCCAATAGATCACACGCAACAGGTTAAAAAGTGCACTGATATTGTAAACTATGTCTTAAATAAATTCAGTAATGATACATTTAAAAAAAAAAAACAACCACCTAATAACTAACTGTAAAAACTAATCGTCAAAAGAAAATGATTATTATTATTATTATTATTATTATTATTGACATTTCAGGACATTCAGTTTAAACGTTTACTGCTCACGACTGTTGCGATTCAAGACGGAATTTCTCTCTCTCTCTCGTCCTAGCAGGTAAATGTTTACGTTAATCAACAATTGGGTAAACTAGATCATCATTAATTATTATTATATTTTAATATCCAGCTGCATCTTTCAATATTTTTACTTCAAATGAACCTCGACAGCGTCTCGTTCAGGATACATCATCATCGTAACAACTTGTTTACGCACAATCCGTCGTTAGCTTCCTAGCTTAGCTAAAAAGTAGATTTTTTTAAACAGCTTAGCATTCTGCCAAAAAACGCTACATCCTATCGTCACATGACTACATGCAGTAATTCCCCAATACCAAAAATAGATATTTTTATAAAATCGAACGCAGAGTTCTAGTTTTAAAGCGCCGTAACGAATGAAGTTACGCGAACAATCTTTATCCAGCCAGCTGGACGTTATGGGGGGACAGAACCATGTGCACATTTCATTTCTTGCTTTGTTTTTTTTCCGGTGTAGTTTTGCTCGCTGTGGTGCATTTCCCATGGTGCACCTCCCTCATATGACGTCCGTGATGAAGTCGCGGATGACGTCGGCGGTGTGCGAGTCGAACCCGCAGACCTCCAGTACGCCGCCATCGTCCGGATCGACCAGGTTAAGGCTGTTCGTAGTCATGCCGCATACAACCAGCTTCGAAAAGATGCCGGTTTTCTTTTTGTAAAACGATAACAAAAAACACACGTCACACAAATGCGAAAAGCGCATTGTGGGTTTTTTTTTTTTTTTTTTTTAAACTTCATTTTATTTATTTAACGTGAAATGTCTCTACCTGTCGGTACATCCTGAGTGTTTCAGCTGGATTTGACCTCCCGGGCCAAGTTGCATTATTGGTGAAAATAACGAACACGTCCACCATTTTGTCGTTGTCCGAAGCCCAGTTTATAGGAAGAGCGCAGTCCGTACAACTACTGCACACCTAGCAGACAGGAAGTACAATAAAACATGAATAAAACGAATTAAAAAGCTTAGCACAAACGGGAAGATGGAAGTCGTCACTTCTATGCAAGGCATGAATAGTCCTAGCTGTAATGATTGCAATAATCACCAGTTTAATTTAACAAAATGGTTTCCACACTCCTTATTCAGCCGCACATAGACTAGCACTTGATCCAGCACAGACTGTTATATATAAATATAACATTTAATTTGGTTGTCTTTATATAGCACGCGGACAGTCACTCCATGGTGCGTTTACAGCTCTCTCAAACGTTGTTCTGGAGAAACGATCACCTGCACTAACTGCATGGTTATTTGAAGGAGAGACGAATCGGCAGAGATGGCGCAGGGAACAACGGCTCCTTCTGAAAACAGCACGACATCAACATTCTGTTCACTCCGTGTTATCACCTTTGAAGAGAGAATAAAAACAACATACAGGCACAAAAAAAAGGCAAACAAAAAGTAAAGATCGGTTTCCTTGTAAGATCTTGGACTAAACATTTATTTAAACAGTTATATGCTTTCATTTGAGGCTAAGTTTATTGAAAAATCTGAGTTGGTGTAGAAAGCATGACATGTAGTTGCAACACAAGGAAACAGGAATTCATGGTGAGAATAAAAAAAAAAATTTAAAAAAAAAGTTTGTGCTGGTGCTACTACAAGATTTCAGTAATTATGAATCGTGAATCATATGAATTATGTTCAGGATACAAATCATGTCCTTAATATGAATCATATTCTTAATAAAAATCATATGAATCATCTTTATAAGAATCATATGAAACATGGTATTTATACAAATCATACGACTCATGTTCTTTATATGAATCATGTTCTTTATATGAATCATGTTCAGATTTTTTTAGAAACAATATAAACCATTCTTTATATGAATCAGATGAATCATGTTCTTTATACGAATCATATGAACCATGTTCAGGATACGAATCATAACGTGTACATCACAGGTTTGGAGGGTTAGCACTACGCTACAAGTGAGTAAAGCAGCTGGATGTGGGATTATGGGTAAAACATCACCATGCTCATAGCCGCGGCTACGGTCACCGTGCTGACGAGGCTGCCAAGAGCGACGCTGCCGAGGCGAGAGCTCACGTCCACTCCAACTACGAATCGTTTCCCCGTAGACTCGATGTTCTGGTATGGAGAAGATACATGAAACAGAAGTTACATGTCCTGTCTACGAGTGTACCTCTCAGATGCGTTTATCTCACACTCGGATCTCTGGGTCGTGTTCTGTACTGTGAGCTGATAGTAGTTTGTGTGTTCGTACTCACTGAGAAACATTTGCAGAAGGCGGAGTCTAGTGCCTGAATGACGTCTCTGTTCGGCTTCCATTTTAATTTCCCTCGTTTGCCGTGACCTCGCTTGTAGTTCTCAGCCGCCAGCAGGACACTAAGCGGATGAGTTTTAGCCTGAAGGAAACGACAGCAGCACGTGTTTAGACATAAACGAGCGATACAAATAATAATTATAATAATAATAATTATTATTATTGCCTTCAGTAGAGCGTGTTCATCCTGGATCCTCTCACACACGGCCGCCGTCTCCGCACTCCCCAAGCCCAGGAGTTTATCCGCCGTCATTTTTCCCAGATGTGTGAGCAGTGTGGAGATGGACATCTCCTTCAGCAGAGCTTTCCACACCTTCACACACAGACGATAAAATACATCAATGCTACACTACATAATAATCAACAAAATATACAGTTTCTTTTATCAAACTGTTCACAGCATAGCTGTCCATATCCAGTTATCAATCTATCCATCCCTCCCTCTGCTTGCCCATCTACTTATCCATCCATCCTTCCATCTATAACCCTTTCTCTACCTTGTTCCCTCTCTGTCCCCATCTCTCTCCTTCCCTCTATCGCTCTTAAAATCTCTCTCTGTCTCATTCCCTCACTCTATGTCTCTCTGTGTTGTGCGTGTGTGTTTGCACAAGTGTGCGTGTGTACGTGTGTTCATTCTCCCACCTCTCGGGACTTCAGGTGTTTAGAGAGGACATGTTCTCTCTCCAGTTTGTGCTCCTCGATCAGATGCGCCACCTCCAGCTCCTCGCTCGAGTGCTTGGTCTTCTCCACAGCCTCCAGGTACACAAACACCTTCATCACATCCTCCGTCTTTTCTCTGTCCGCGTACGTCTCCTGCACTGCCTTCCAGCCTTTAGTCACGTATTTACTCACCAGAGCCACGCCTGTGAAATGTGGAAAAAGAAAGAAAGAAAGAAACAAACAAACAAACAAAAAAAAAACACATTCAGGGGTCTGCGTGTACAACAGCACGTTGAAAAATGGAGTGCATGTGAGTGTAAGAGCGTGTTACATCACTTCCTGTCCTCACCATCGTTTGCCGGCTTCATGTGTGCCAGTCGGAACAGGTCCTGATGGCACCAGCCTCCTTTCCTTTTACACTTGGTGATGTCACGTGCCAGTCTGAGCGCGTCGTGGCCGTTGTACCAGTCTGCTACGGCTTTCCTCAGAGCTCGACCCCATATGCCACGCTGCCCGGCACTGCTCAGCTCCTTCTTATACTGAACAAAGCTGAAAAGCTCGCTCGGAGAAGCGCACACTTCTTTGAGCACACCGTACGCTGCGCGCTTGGCCTCCACGTCCGAGTGCTGCGAGATCACAGCCAGGGCGAACAGGGCGCTGCCTGTGCTTCTGACTCCGCCCCTCAGACTTATGCGCTGCACCTCCTGCACAGCCTCGCTGCCTCGGCCAGCCTCGAGCAGCTCGGTTAGGGATGAAGCCCGCTCGAGGCACAGGTTCTTCTGCTCGCGTGCTCTGTAGGTGGCGCTTTCTGAGCCGTAGCACAGGAAGCGCCGCAGGCGAACTTCCTCCGTCACAGTTGGCACGCTTCCTGTTTCATTCGTGCAGTTTCCTGTTTCCTGCTGCGGTGGAGATGACAGATCCATAGCGGCGCTTGCTAAAGGAAAACGAAAAAAAACTTTATTAATTTTTTTTATCTTTACAGTTTATTTTCGCAAGCTACACCTTTGTGGATTTTATTGAATTCTTTATTGTTTATTAATTGTTCTGACCAATTAGAAGCCAGGAGTCGGATTCATTATAAAAAGCTTCAACAGGAGAACAAGCTCAGGGTGGAGCGCATTTGCAAACGGTTTTCAGAGATGTAAATGGAAATATACACAATGTCATGCATTCAAAACAAACAAACACCACTATTTTTACGGAGCGCGTGCATTTCCAAGCTCCCTAAAAAGTCCACAGCTGTGACGTCATCACACCGTATTAAGTCAGAACAGACTTTAAATTGAATTTAAATACAAATATACTTCCACAGAAAGAGTTCGAGTGCAGACAGGTATATCTGTGTATTTATTTATTTAAATTTATTTATTGAGAGATAAGAAAGCGAGAAGGAATACCTATGGATGCTAGCCTCCTGGATTAGCATAGCTCATCTTTTCAGACAAAATGGCTCCGAGTTTCAAGCACAGCATCCCTAATTATTATTATTCCACCCCACAACCTGCCATTTTAAACACTTCAAATACAAAGTACGGCCAAGAGTTTAAAGAAGCCGGTTTAATTGCAGTTAACAATCCTTTAGTGATGCAGCTGCCAAGCTTAGCTTCGCGTCTCCCACATTCCGAATCACTTCAGAATCGGTTCTACGTGCTAACAGCAACAAGGAATCAAGTACATACAAAGAATATTTCCTCCAAGTTAGTAAATACAGCTCGATTTACACCATAGTAGTGTTCGATAGCTAGCGACAGTGTGTGGTGTTTTCTTACCGAGGTCGTTAGCCAAAGTCTGGAAGAAGTAGGGATCCTAGATGATTCGATTCTTCGAACCAAGGCACTAGGAATTCAGAGTTAACTCCAAAGCTTCGAAATGAAATTAAGAGGGTTTTAAATAGGAGATGTGTTATGTATGTAATAAGCATCACACTTTTATCATTTATTTATTTAACGAGATCCCATACTGTCGTATCCTGGCCTCGTAGTTTGTTTGGTGTTTTTTTTTTTTTTTTGGGGGGGTGGCGGTGGAGAAAATGATTGCGTTGAATCAACTCCCAAAATCTGGACTCACAATCGGAGTCGACTCCAAACATTTCAGTGACTCGAACATCCCTACAATCAGATGCTCTGAAATTCCGGCCTCGTGCTCCAATCCGCGTTCTCGCGTCTTAACTAGGGCACTTGGCTCGTGCGTTGGAATTCCATGAGTGTGTATGTGTGTGTGTATATACGTGTATATATGTGTACTGATGCGCCGTCGCCACACGGTGGCAGAAAAATCAAACAAATACAAAATAAATACAAAATACGGCTCATCGAAGCTTCCTGAAGGTGGCGTTGTAGCGATTAAATACAGCTACTTCATGCTACGCTACATGTAAAACGCTAATCTTAACCTCATTAACCAAAAACAAAAACATTTAGCTTGTTAATTAGCAGGTTAATTACTTCAGAACACCACTTCAGGCTAGGCTAATTTAACAGTTTTGGAAAATATTGTAATGATAAACGAATTGCTAAACAAATCAGCAATATTTGAGTGATATCTTAGAAGCTGTTATTATTATTATTATTATTATTATTATTATTATTATTATTATTATTAAAATTTCTAATAAAATCGTAGTAGGATGTGTAACTAACTTTATAATTGCTAAACAACACTGTTATGTTGGAGCATATCCAATCACGCTTCATTATTTCCTTAAGTAAATGAACTAGCTAGCTGAACTCTACTATGAACACAAAGTGTATTAATACATTAATATATATTTTATACCTTGTGTACGTGTAATTAAAAAAAATCTACGAGCACACAAACTGCGGTTTATACTCTATGTTATGAAATATTAAACAGCTGCAGCATTGTGAATGATGACACCTCAAACACAACCCCCCCCCCCCCCCCCCCCCCCCCAAAGCATTAAAGCGAACACAGCTACAGACCAACAAGATGTGCGTCTGTGTGAAATGACAACATTTTATTTATTATATTTCTATACACATTGAGGGGAAATAAGCATTTTAGTTTTTTTGTTATTTAATATACCGTATTAAAATGTATACAGTATGTTACTGTGTAAAATGAAATTGGCATGGAAAAAGTCATTGGAGACCTCGAATTTCCAAGCGTTTAGTGTTGCAAAGCCATCGTTAGCAATTACAGCTTTGAGACATCTATGGTAAAAAGGAATTAGCTATCCTCAATTCCCTGGATTGAACTACGTGGCCTAATCAAATAAAGTCACTGTTTCAAAACCCTCCATAAATGAGGTCCTCTGAAGTCAGGAGATCGGCTTTCTTGAGTTATCATGGCTGTGTGTTTTGGGCTCGTTGTCGTGATTTGCTTTCTTGGCTGACAAAATTAAATTCACCTCTAATATGTCCAAGCAGAACCATACCGTGATGCTCCCGCCACCGTGCTTCACTCTGGGTGTGATGGTGTTTTTAAGCCTTTTAGAGCATGTTAGTTTGAGAACATTGCATGGTTCACCGGTCCGAGAACCTTTACGTATATATATTTTCATATAGTGGCTGAATAGGATTATTTTATTAATCAATTAATCAATTTATTATTAATCAATGTAATTTTTTAAAACATATCTTTCTTTAGGCTTATGAATACATTGTGTTTTTTTGTTCATGTGTACAAAGTCAAAACCCATTAGGTGAGTAAACTTTAGGAAACTTCATATTTATTGCTTCAATATTTTTTTTCTATTAAATTTGTGATTGTGTATTTATTAACTATTGTATTTTTATTCATTATTAAATATTTTATTATTTATCTATCTATCTATCTATCTATATATATATATATATATATATATATATATATATATATATATATATATATATATATATATATATATATATATGAGATGTATTCAAAATATTTTTTTTCAGTGTTCAGAGATGTGTCACTCTGTCTTTTTTGTTCCTTTCCTTTACAATTTACTTTTCAAAGCACAAGCCCTTGACAAACTGTTTTTGTGCTTCTAAACACTTCTCAGCCTTGAGACGAGACTGAAGCAGAGTCTGAGAGTCCTGCTACGAAAATACAATCTTCTTAAAAATGGATCTGTAACCCAAAAGAAATGATAAGTGATAAATGGAGAAACATATGAATGCAGACTTTATCAACTTGCCTGGATAATCAGTGAGTGTGCTCAAAATGATGTGTACACATGCTAATTATGGCTAATTACCCCCCATGCTCGATTGCGCTAATTAGTCCAAGCGTGGACTATTTAAACATGAATTCCAGAGAGGAGATGCAGAAGAAAAGAGCATGGTAATTAAAAACAACTACTCTTGTCTAAGCGTATTTGGTTAATTAGCCGTGTAGCTTTATCTGACACTTCACTCGAGATTGTTGACTACAAAAAGATCGACAACT
>NC_030422.2:11150099-11175099 GCF_001660625.3 Ictalurus punctatus | reverse complement strand
GCCTAATTCAGCTTAAAAATAAAAAATAAGAAAGCAAAGTGCTGTTTCAAGACAAAAAAAAACTACAAAATAAGGCTAACAATATCGCCATATGATCGCGTTTCCATTTGGCTGATCGAGTTTATCGGAAGCTAAGCCCCTTAACAAGTGAGACGTTCCTATAATTCAGAAAAATTCATAGTTTTCCATGTAACCAATAGAGCCAAGCCCAGCTCTTATGAGTTTGGCAGCAATATGCGGTAAGAATTCTCGAACAAAGCTTTTATGAAACCTTTCTTATGAAACAGAGCGAAACAGAAGAAATAAAAACGGTAAAATCGTCAGGAAATGCTCAGGAATAAAAGCAGAAATAGAGTCTATATGGAGTCATCCTTTCGGTCTGAGAGTCGTGGTTGTCTTTGTAAGTCTGACGAAAATGAATAAATAAATAAAAAGCCGCCCCAGAGAGCCGCGCTGGCTGCGGGTTAAAAAGTGCTCTGTGCACCGCAGAGCACTTTTTGACCCGCACTTTTTTTTTACGACCTTCCTCACTTCTTTTCCAAAATGATTTTCTTTTATACAAGCCTCCGCTCTCTCCCAGCACCAACGCATGAATTAACAGATTTAACATCTGCAACCAAATTGGCTTCTTTTCCTGACGCAGGACGAAGCCTTCTGGTGCCGTAATAACCTCAAAACCTTAATGGAAAGGCGTAACAATTTTTTCTCTCTCTCTTTTCGTAGCCTTGGAACACATTGACTTGGTCTGGAGATGTATGAGTTGTATTTTGTAATGAGTCGGGAAGAGGCAAGGACGAAAGGAGGAGAGGTGGAAATAAATTTTTAAATGTATATTTTTAAATTTTATTTTACGTAATTATATAATGTATAATTCATTGGGGTTGTTTTTTTAAAACCAAAATTTTTTTGGAGCTTCTTCATATGGCTCTAATTTTATTTATATATTTATTTATTCGTTTGGCTGAATTTAGATGAATCATTTAGAATTTGGGTGTGGTGGAGCATTTTGAGAGGTTATGCTTATGTCACAAGAAGAAGAAGAAAACAACAACTTCTGAGCAGCTAAAGGCCTCACTTCCATTGGCTAATGTTACTGTTCATGAGTCCACCATCAAGAGAACACTGAACAACACTGGTGTGCATGGCAGGGTTGGAAGGAGAAAGTCACTGCTCTTCAAAAAGAACATTGCTGCTCTTCTATAGTTTACTAAAGATCACATGTACAAGCCAGAAGGCTATTGGATAAATGATTTGTGGACTGATGAGGCCAAAATAGAACTTTTTGGTTTAAATGAAAAGGGATATGTTTGGAGAAAGGAAAACACTGCATTCCAGCATAAGAACCTTATCCTATCTGTGAAACATGGTGGTGGTAGTGTCACGGTCTGGGCCTGTTTTGCTGCATCTGGACCAGGATGATTTACCATCATTGATGGAACAATGAATTGTCAATTATACTAGCGATTTCTAAAGGAAAATGTCAGGACATCTGTCCATGAACTGAATCAGAAGTGAAAGTGGGTCATGCAGCTTGTCAACGGTCCTAAACACACGTCATTCTACCAAACACTGGTTAAAGAAGAATAAAGTTAATGTTTTGGAATGGCCAAGTCAAAGTCCTGACCTTAATCCAATAGAAATATTGTGGAAGCAAGCAGTTCATGTGAGGAAAGCCACCAACATACCAGAGTGGAATCTGTTCTGTACTGAGGAATGGGCTAAAATTCTTCCAAGCCGATGTGCAGGACTGATCAACAGTTACCGCAAACATTTAGCTGTAGTTATTGCCGCACAAGCGACTCACACCAGATACTGAAAGCAATTTTCCCCAATAAATAAATGACCAAGTATAATATTTTTGACTCATTTGTAAAATTGGGGTTTCTTTATCTACTTTTAGGACTCGTGTGAAAATCTGATGTTTTTTTTTAGGTCATATTTATGCAGAAATATAGACAATTCTAAAGGGTTCAAAAACTTTCAAGCACCACTGTATGTGTTAGAATGGCTCAGTACTAATCTGCATTTGTTGTATATGTGCGTATAAAGCTGCTGTAATCTGCGTTATGGGTATAGATTTGAATAAAATCATTCATGAAATGAATCAATATGAAAGCCTCTTCAGTTTGCCTCAGGTTATTCAACAGTAAAATCAGCACAGCTTCCTGTTCTATCTTCGGTCCTCGTGATTTATGCATGTGAACCGCGTAGACAGACAAAAGAATGGTATTTTTGCATCCGTTACGTGTGTTTCGAATTCAGTTTCACGCTAAAGTTCGATAATCACAAAAGAATCCATTGACATGTCTATATTCAGGCCAAATGTTTCCTCCACGTCCTTGTCTGTTTCTGACCTGAATTAGCCTCATGTCTCTGCGTTAGCATTTCAGATCTTTGGCTAGCGTTCCACTGGATCAGGCGCAGGGTTAGAGGTCACAGTACAGGTCAGGACAATATCGTTCAAGGCATTTTTCTCACTTTGAGTATCACTTCGAGTTTTGAACCGGAGTCTTAGCATAACTCAGGATTAGCATGACTCTTGAACTTGAGTCATTTGAATTCAGGTGTAAGAGATCGAGCTCAGAGTTGCCTACGGACATAAACTTCTGAGAGCACCACAAATATCAATTGATATATCTGACTATATTCAGGCCAAAAACGTTCTGCTTCTTAAACATTAGCCATGAGCCATGTGTTAGCATTTCAAATGATTTCAGACTGATCCATCGAGCAGGCGTAGGGGTTAGCATATTGGTTGAAAGCTTCTGCCATTGGTGAATTGTCTGGAAAACATGCACTGTTCGAAGACCAGAATGAGCCTGGAAACTTTTTCTTTTTTTGGAAACTGTGGAAAAATAAAGATTTTTAACCTCAGCTTTCACGTTCCCTCAGGTTCCCTCAGGTGTCAGGCCCCAGTTTCGATTCAGTTTTCAGCATTCTGTATGAAGTCAGGCAGACCCTTAGGCAAGACTTCTTCATGTGCCTACGTTTGAAACATGAATGTAACGAGAACTAAGAGAGTCACGACTAGCTACCATGAGACGGTAGTCCTAGCTAGTATTCAGCAAACCTAGCTAAAGAAAGTCCAAACTAATTCCAATATTAGCCATAAGGAGTACCATATTATAAAGATTTGCCGACTATTGGATGACGTTTCTTACCTCGCTTCCATCGATGAGATCCTTTGCGAAAAATGTTTGAGTTTTCCATATATTCCATATATATTAACAAACTAACTTATTGAACTGTAAACAAATGCATTTTCATTGCATTGCTTTGCATTATGCACATAAAGTCAATGGACAGTTAGATATAGTATGTCATTAGCTTGCATTGACTACAGTGAGTTAATTAATTTAAAAAACAATGTTTTATCCATTTAAGCAGATCTTAAAAAGTTTTGGCTAATGTCACATCCGATACGTAACGTTTTACACTTTTTAACGCATTTTTTTATGATGTAAAAAAAAGTACGATAGGAAATTTCAGGCATAAAAAAAAAATTCCGACAACTTGCGTTCACAACTCGGACATTTGGAACACTAATGTCACACAAAATATGTAATAAAAAAATGTGGAACTTTAAGATAGGAACACACTTGCTCTAGACAGCATAAACATGCGCGAATCGATTTCTTTTGCGTCTTTTAAACGCTATGTTTATTTCGAAGGGTGAACTGCATTGCATCAGTAGTTCTGTATCTAAAGATATAGATAAGCTAGCTATAAACATTTGACACATAAGCGCCAAGTAGCTAGCAAAATACATGTCTGTTAACATATGTACGTTCATATTTATTTGGTAATTTATTTGGTAACTTTTCGACTACAGTTATGTAATCTGGTGATAACTTTTTTATTTTTATCTGTTATTCCTTTAATCACTCAAGAAGAGCTCTGGTTTTATTCACATCAAATCCAGAAACTTCCCCCAAGTATGAAAGCAATAACGAAGAGAATCTGTCAAGAGAGGAAGCAGAAAACAAGCAAACCAGGTTGTCTAGGGATAGTTTCATGTAAAAAAAAAAAAAAAGAAGAAGTTTGACAGCTGCATTAATTCTTGTGGAAAACCCTGACCTTGGTTGGTAGAAATATGCCAGTGTAAATCAGAGTGACGTGAAGACCATGTGTATTTACGATACCGCTTGAGACACACAGGATCAGGAATGTTTGTCCATAACGGTGTGTTTCAGTACAAGAGGATAATATATATGATGTCAAGGCTACCATAGCGATTGATGAAAGGCTACAATAGGAATATAATTGGACAGCGATGATGAATTTGATCTGTCTACCTGTACGTGAAGTTCTACTCCCAGAGGTCTAGTGAAACATCACAACAGCAGCATTGCTAACTGGAATCTCATGAACACTTTTGATCAGTCTCTGTGTGTGTGTGTGTCCAGTGAGTCAGCTCAGTGTGTGTGATTTTTTTTAAACCTCTGAATTAGATAAGAGCGATGGAGCTACTGCAGTGTTTCCTGAACACACTTAAAAAGTGACTGTGCCAATTTTCGGCCTTTGAGCTGAGCCGGTGCGCACGAGAAAATTCTGAGATTCCATCTTTCCCACTAACAAGACAGAGGCGATCCACTGCTCACGAGGTAGTACACTCTACACTTCACTCCATCAATTCACTCGTTCACAAGCAATACATGAGTCGCTCGGTCACTCGATGGGTCAGTCGTTTTCACAGCCACTCCTCAGTGTAAAACGTTTCAGTCCCACCTTCGTGTGTAATTCTAGACCTAATTTTACAGCAGTGAGATATAATGATAACTCGGCAAATTATTCTCTGATTCACTCAGCCAGTGTGTTCATGCACTCATCCAGCACATTGCTGCTCAACCCTTCACTCGTTCAGAAGGAATAAATTCTCTGACTCACTTATTCATTCAGTAGCTCACACATTCACTCCCTCACTCAGCAAATCACTATTCAGCAGGTCATTCATTCATTCCTTCATTCTCTTAGCACATCTCTCACTTTCTCAGCATATTGCTCACTTGTTCACTTACTCATTCACTCACTCACTAACACACTCACCCATTCAGTCATCCACTCTTCACTTATTCACTCAGTCATTTACTCACTCACCCATTCACACTTACACACTCATTCACACGCACTCACCTACTCACTCACTCACACATTCAGTCATTCACTCACTCACTCAATCCCTCACTCACTCAATCCCTCACTCACTCAATCCCTCACTCACTCAATCCCTCACTCACTCAAACATTCACTCACTCACTCAAACATTCTTTCACTCACACATTCAGTCATTCACCCACTCACTCAATCCCTCACGCAATCACTCAAACATTCCCTCACTCACTCACACATTCACTCAATCCCTCACTCACTCACTCATTCACTCAATCCCTCACTCACTCACTCAAACATTCACTCACTGACTCATTCACTCAATCCCTCAGTCACTCAAACATTCACTCACTCACTCATTCACTCACTCATACATTCACTCACTCGTCCACCCACTGATTTACACACCTATTCACCCATACACTTACTCATTCACACACTAACTCACTCACTTACTCACTCACTCACTCAATCCCTCACTCACTGACTCACTCACTCAATCCCTCACTCACTGACTCACTCAAACATTCAGTCACTCACTCACTCACTCAATCCCTCTCACTCAAACATTCACTCACTCACTCAAACATTCACTCACACATTCAGTCATTCACTCACTCACTCAATCCCTCCCTCACTCACTCATTCACTCAATCTCTCACTCATACATTCAGTCATTCACTTACTCACTCAATCCCTCACTCAGTCACTCAAACATTCACTCACTCAGTCACTCAAACCTTCACTGACTCACACATTCATTCACTCACTCGTCCACTCACTGACTTACATACCAATTCACTCTTTCACTTATTCACTCACTCATTTACTCACTCATAGATATAAAGTATATCTATCTATCAATCTATCTATCACTCATTCACTCACTCACTTACTCATTCACTCACTAACTCACTCAATCTCTCACTCACTTACTCATTCAGTCACCCACTCATTCATTCAAACACACACACACACACACACACCACTCACTCATGCCTCTCCCCGATATTCTCATTCATATTAATCCAGAATCCAGTTTATACTGTATGTTCAGATGAAAGCCTGCAGTGCAGCCGAGTCCTCTGTGAATATATATATATATATATATATATATATATATATATATATATATATATATATATATCCTGCCTGGGAAACTTCCTGCTGAATTCTGATGATCCAGTTCTGCTCATTTCATTTCAGCACAAATACATTTTGCTCATCTCTAAAGGGGTAATTATCCAGTTCTCAGATCATATTTAAGAAATGTGTGTCTGCATCCTCGGGTGATGGGAGAAAACAAACTACAGCTAACAGAAGACCGCTGTCAGACTTTCACATCGTTACGAGCTCGCCAATAAACTGATCACTGGCTCAGTTCAGATCACTTTGGCTGTGCTCCGCTTTACTGCACTGCTAATTAAGAGGGAAACAGGAAATAATATTTCATTACTCTCCATAAATACACAGAAGAGGAGATGTTTTTTTTTTATCTGCTTATAACTTCAATTGGTGATTAAAGTTACAAAAACCCATGACTGAAAGATACATTGTCTCAAACACTCATGGATTCATGGAATGAGATAAGAGTGAATTTGGGGTGTGACAGAAAGATTCACTGAATCAAACACTGAAAGCTGAAAGATTTACTTATTAACATTTGAGGAGCGAATCTGGGTCATGGCAGAAAGATTCACTGACTCAAACTGATCCACAGTATGGCAGATGAGCGAATCTCTCATGTGACAAAAATGATTCACTGATTCAGTCACTGATCCACAGAATGACAGATGAGTGAATCTTTCCTGTGACCAAATGATGCACTGATTCAAACACTGATCCTGTTGTCCCCCTATCAATATAGAGGAGAAATAAGTCACAAACATGACGGTCGACGGTCAGTGTTACTTCCACGAGAGCTTTACTCAAATGGAAAATTACCACTTTTCCTCCAGGCATATGGGTGGAGACTAAAGCAATCGATCCCAGAGTGCAGGATTCAGACCATCCTAATAGATGACTGATCAGTGGTATACTCACTTGAATCAATGTATTAACACATTAAAATGGAACAACAGCAGAAAAAAATACTCTTTTAACCCTCTTCTTTAAACATTTGACTATTTAACTTAACACATTTCAACATGCCACAATCCAAGGAATGACACGTGTGAATCTTTCTTGTGACCAAATGATTCACTGATTCAAATACAGATATACTGATAAAACAGATGAGTGAATCTCAGTTATAACTAAAAGATTCACTGATTCAATCACTGATCAAATGAATAACAAATGAGTGAATCTTTCTTGTGAGCAAATGATTCACTGATTCAAATACTGATCTACTGGTAAAACAGATGACTGAATCCCAGTTAAAACTAAAAGATTCACTGATTCAGACACTGATTTGATGAATGAGATAGGAGAGAATCTAGACAGAAAAGTGAATCTTGCTTGTTACTCAAGCAAGATTCACTTGAATCAAACACAGGCCTACTGGAGGAGAGAGAGAAGCAAATCTCAGTCATGACTGGAAGATTCACTGAGTCACTGATCTACAGAATGACAGATGAGTGAATCTTTCTTGCGACCAAAGGTTCACTGATTCAGATGCAGATCCACTGAATGCCATATGATCGAATTGTTCTTGTGACCGAATGATTCAATGATTATAATGCCGACCGAGAAAGAAGCAAATCTGGATCATGGCCGAAAGATTAACTGATTCAACAATGATCCAGGGGCCAATAAACGTTATGTCCAAAAGATTTACAGACTCAAACAAACAGATAACGGAAACCTACATAATAATCATGAAAGGAACAGCTCACGGCATGGCAGTGACCAATACTGATTCATTTGCCTTAGTGACTCCTTAGTTCAGAAAGACTGAATCATTCACAATGACACATATCTAATTAATACCACTGACTCCACTGATACTCCTATTCTCACTGCACCCATTTCAGCATGCACTTTTAGTGGTTCTGGAATGACTCTTTTGAACGAGGTTACCTTTTCAGGAAATGCCAGAGTGATTGAATACCACCTCAGTGGTAAAGCCACTCACATTTGACCTACAGTAGATGTGGAACACGTAAAACACTCCATTTTAGCTCCTCACCCACTAAAGCAATAAAACATGGAGAATTTCAGAGACATAAAGCACTGCAGTTGTATTCCTGTCTCAGGCCCGCGGGATATCAGGTGCCTCATGGTTCAGTTGAGGCCCGTAAATCGTTTTCTGTATGGAGATAAAACATCGCCTTGCCAGTGCATTGTGTTAAGTCTCACAGCTTGATTTAAGCGTTCAAGAGAGAATTTGCTTTGCCGCATCATTGCTGCAGGAGGTGATCAGAGGAGATTTTAAGAGGAAATGCTTCCATCAGGAAGGGAACCAATCGGTTACAAGAGTTTGATGATGAAGAAAGCGACAACGCAGCAGGTGAGCGCTCACTTCCTGTGTAAGCAGGTTTCACATGAATCGAGTTTCCACCAGTTCTCTATTCTCACCTTTATTCTCATTTTGTTTTACGTCATGATGCAGCTTCCAGTGATGTTGTGTTTTAAAAAAAATTATTTACCTGTATGATTTCATCAAGCAGCAGTAACTATGGTAACAGTATCTGTCACTCTACATCAGCCTGTTGTTGTCTCCTAACTAGACTAACATGTCCCTGAAGGTGTGATGGATTTACAAGGATTCATTGTTTAATATGTTTTTTAATATACACAAGAACCCACTAAAATGACCTCAGAACTTTGGAACTCTGTTTTAATGTGGCTGTGTTCTACTCTATTCTAATCTAATCTAATCTAATCTAATCTAATCTAATCTAATAAAAACATATACAACTCCAGCTCCAGAAAAGTTGGGCCGGCGTGTAAAATCGCCAATAAAAACAGAACGTGACGATTTTGCAAATCTAATAAACCCATACGCTATTCACAATAGAATATTGAAAACATATCACATGTTTAAACGGAGGAAATGTACCGTTTTACGGGGTAAAAAAAATAGGGTCATTTTGAATTCGATGGCCGCAGCATGTCTCAAAAAAGTTGGGACGGCGACAAAAGGATGAAAAAGTGGACGTGTTAGCCTACTAAAATGAAACAGCTGGAGGAACTAATTAGGTTCATGGGAACTGGCCAGTAAGATGATTGCGTATATATATAAAAAAGAGTATCTTAGAGAGGTAGAGTCTCTCAGAAATAAAAATGGGATGGAATCTGGATGGAAGCAATACAGTCTGTCGCTCTAAAACCTGTATATACCTTTCAGCATTGATGTGGCCGTTCCAGATGTGCAAGCTGCCCGTTGCATAGGCACTAATGCCCTATTCCCCAGCACCATCTGAGACGCAGGCTTTTGAACTGAGCGCTGATTAAAAAAAGCTGGATGTCCCTCTCATTTTACTAGGGAATAATTAAAAATCTGTGACAGTAATATAAATCCTGCTGCTTTATTCACTCGTCTGCTCCTTTTCCTCCTCTACATATTCCTGATGGGAAACGCCCCCTCCCCCCTCCCGTGTGTGTGTGTGTGTGTGTGTGTGTGTGTGTGTGTGTGTGTTTGGTTTGATCCGCGCGCAGCTCCCGCAGCAGGTACAGCACTCGCACTTCACACACTCCGCTCAGTCCACATCTCTCGCAGCTCTCGCAGCTCTCGCATCTCGCAGATACAACACTCGCTGAAGCCAAAAAAGAAGCTGATTATTGCTGGAGGAATTGCGGGTAAGTGATGCTTTATTCGTATAAGCCACGCCCCCTCTATAACTCTTACAGAACAATGTGTGCTTTGCATTATTTTGGGATTCAATAAAAATAAATTTTTTGTTCTTTTTTCCGTTCTGGTGATTTGTTCAGCAGGAAAGCACGACATAATTAGCATCGAATAATCGCATTAGAAGTAGCATGCATTTGGATGAGTGCCAGGATAGGATGGGTGTCATGAAGTGAGAATAAAGCGCAATAATTAATCATCGACGGAAATGTTTTTTTTTAAAAAATGAAAAGGGGGGGGGGCGAAATTACAGATGTTCAGTGCAGAGTGTTAATGTGTGTGTGTGTGTGTGTGTGTGTGTGTGTGTATGTGAATGAAAGAATGTAAAGTGTTGTTATAAGGTGATGTACAGTGGGATTTTTGCATTTCAATTCAAAGTGAAATTGAAACAAAAGGATTTTTTGAAACATTTCAAACAATGAAAGCAAACATCCCAGACCTATTTGGAAATATTTTAATATTCACGATTCGGCGGTTTTTCTAGGTCTCCCCTTTAAAATGTACGCAAATGTGTGATATATTGATGTTGACCATGTTGACCGCTTTGTCCGAGTTTCCTCATGTCCGATCTCTTCTACTGAAGCGTGAGTGACGGCACTCCGATGGGGTTTGATCTAAAACGGATCGTAAGGGTTCGCTGAGAAAACTCTGACGTTCATTTGGAGTCAATAATGTAATGAAACCGTCACAGCCAGAGGTAAAGCCGTACCTTTAGGTTCTCCGAGAACTTTTGTCTTAACTTCAAGAGAGAGAAATTAGGATATAGTTAATATTTGAATATTTTACTGACCCTGTTCATGAAATTGTTCTTGGAATGAAATAAACTGCAATGAAGAAAGCCAATGAAGATTTTGCTGCTAATTAAGTCTGCCAAGTTATTTTTTTTTTTTTTTTTGAGCAGATGTCATACAGATAGATGTTTTTATTTAGATCGGTGTCGTTTGGTAAACACAAACATCGTGCCAATTTACTTTCACACCACCGGATCCACTGCCTCTTGACTCTGTGACAGATCTCATTATTTGGAGTCCCATGTTCTGTTTTTCTTTTATTTTTTTCTATCTATAACCTCATATTTTTTTTGGACAGTTCTGGGCTTGTCTCTCACAAGCCTCTTTTCGCTGTCTCTCACCAATATTCCACTTTCGTCCTGTTGCTCTGACGCCTTGGGTGGAAAGTGCGAACTCCTCCTGCATATGCTTTTATAGAGGTACAATCTTCAAAGGTTCACAAATATCTGTCTTGCTTGTGAAGAATTCTTTTAGTTTTTTCGCTAATGTCCATAATGTCCATAATGGAATCAACGGAACGTTTAACTGCTGGCTAATGATTATACAGATTGGAGTTCACGTTTTTTCCATTTCAGACTTTCAGTAAAACTTTTCTATAAAAAGTTTTAAAAACTTGTCTATTAATTGATGACGCGCTACGCAGAGAAGTTTTGCGATGGAACCTGCTTTCCGTGCGTGCTGGCTATCTAACTTACCTAATATTAGTGCTCAACAAAATTGTCGATGCTACAGTAACAGTTTTGGCTGCTGAGAACATCCATCCATTTTCTATATCACATCCTAAAGGGTCGCAGGGAACCTGGAGCCTATCCCAGGGAGCATCGGGCACAAGGCAGGGGTAAACCCTGGACGGGGTGCCAATCCACTGTAGGACACAACCACACACACGTTCATACACTATGGACACTTTGGACATGCCACTGGGGGACTGGGGGAGGAAACCGGAGTACCTGGAGGAAACCCGCGCAGCACGGGGAGAACATGCAAACTACACACACACAGGGCAGCGTTGGGAATCGAATCCCCTGGAGGTGTGAAGCGAACGTGCTAACCGCTAAGCCACAGTGTGCCTGCTGAGAACATGATGATGCAAATAAGCCTCTGACACTGAAATCCCACTCGCGTTAACGTGTAAAAAGCATGAATTAGTTTACTAGAAGGGACAGCAGGCATATTTGTGGCCTAAACAACACGTTAAGTGTTTTATTATTTTGCACAGATTAGCTGTAACAACATGTTCAAAGGTACTTGAACTGTAAGGAGTAGAAGCCTGTACTTCATTCAGGAAGAGGCAGCTAGTGTTGAAGTGTGTGTGTATGTGTGTGTGTGTGTGTGTGTGTGTGTGTGCAGAGTGCATAGCATGTATGAGTACCTTGACAATGGAATTCTTCTATTCTGATGCCTTTTTTTGCTGAAGATGCTGGTGAATAGAATCACAGTCAGGTGGTGAAAGTATGAAATATTGTAAGAGTATATTTCTGTCCTTACACTCAGCCACGCCCACTTCACTGAGACTGACAAGCACTGAGGCCACACCTCCTTTACTAGGATTGACACACAGTAGCCACACCTCCTTACTAGGATTGACACTCACAGTAGACACACCTCCTTACTAGGATTGACATTCACTAAAGCCACATCTCCTTTATTAGGATTGATGCTCACATAAGCCACACCTCCTTTACACTCAGGCCACACCTCCTTTACTAGGAATGACACTCACACAAGTTACACTTACTTTACTAAAACTGAAACACAGGCCACACCTCCTTTATTAGGGTTGACACTTATGCAGGCCACGTCTCCTTCACAAGGATTGACACTCACACAGGCCATACCTCCTTAAGTAGGACTGACACTATCATAAATCAAGCCTCTTTAACTAGCACTGACATTGACTTTCAGAAAGTCCACGCCTCCTTTAATAAGAGTGATGGTTACACAGGTCATGCCTCCTTTAGCGTTATTGACACACATAGGCCACCCCTCCTTTATTAGGATTGACATTTACACAGGCCACACTTCCTTTACAAAGACTGGCGCTCACAAAGGCCACACCTCCTTTACTACGATTGGCGCTCGCACAGGCCACACATCCTTTACAAAGATTGGTGCTCACATAGGCCACACCTCCTTTACGAAGATTGGCGCTCACACAGGCCACACCTCCTTTATTAGGACTGGCCCTCCAACAGGCCACACCTACTTTACTAGGATAGGCCACACCTCCTTTACTAAGATTGGCACTCACACAGGCCACACCTCCTTTTCAAGGACTGAAGCCATGTCCACTTTACTAGTAACTATATAACTACATCAATTCTAGCAAATAGCTACATTCTGATGAGTGCATGAGTACGACTGTATCATAAAAAATTCAAACAGATGAATCGTTACAGCTGATGTTGTTGGTGTGTGTGTGTGTGTGTGTGTTTGTGTGTGCGTGTGTATCCTTAAAGCTCATGAAGTTGTGTTAGTTAATTGGATTAGTTGATTACCCTAAGGAGCTTATTAATTGTACTGTTGAACTGGTGGAGTGTGGAATAAACACTGTCTGCCTCTCCCTCTCTCTCTCTCTCTGTGAGTGTGTCTGTGTGTGTGTGCAACAAGCTGAGGAGAAATGAGGAAATGCATTACAAATGCGCCCACACTCATTCATGCTTAGTGTGTATCAGTGTGTGTTCAGTGATGCGGCTCATCACACTGGCACTGGACTTTTCTTGTGCAATAGCATCTGTATCGAACGCATATTTTGTGTGTGTGTGTGTGTGTGTGTGTGTGTGTGTGCATACTACTCCTGTGTGCTTTATCATTATACTCCAAAGCTTTATCTTGTATCTCACTATCTCTGACCAAAAGTTTAACACACCTCACTGTGTGAGGTGAAGCTTTGAATTCACACACACACATACACCCCCTCCCCCCCACACACACGCACACACCTTAAGCCTTGCCCTATATTAATACACACATTCTCTGAAATTTGCAGTGCATTAAAGCTGAGCAACCTTCTTCTTCTTTCTTCTATTGCTCCCGTGGCCGCAGTAATAAAGTGATAGGCGTCAGAGTATGTTACGCTGCCCGAGGGTAAGTGTCGAAACCCATTAAGGACAAGTTGCCAAGAAACAGCAGCTACCCAGTGAGTGGGTGTTTGGGTTTTAGAGCCCAAGGCATGGCAGAAGACATTGTGGAAAAAAATGAGTGTACGTCAGAGAGATGACTTTACTCCATCAGTTACCGAAAATGGTGACTAAACGCTGTTCTCTCTGACAAGAATCCATAATTCTTTGCTGATAAATGTCCAGGAACCAGGAACTCCAGCAAACTTCACTAAAACACAGATACCCACATGAATTATTCTAAACAAGCTAACAATAAACCATTTATCATTATCAAAAACAGGATCAAACCTGATCTAGTGTTATAGTAAACAAGCTAAAACACCAAATTGCATTCAAGTAAACAACCAAATTTCCCATAAAATTTAGAGTAAAGAGGCTAAAGCACGAACTAGCGTTATAGTAAACGGGCTAAAACACAGACTAGCGTTATAGTAAACGGGCTAAAATTCAGACTAGCGTTATAGTAAACGGGCTAAAACACAGACTAGCGTTATCGTAAACGGGCTAAAACACAGACTAGCGTTATAGTAAACGGGCTAAAACACAGACTAGCGTTATAGTAAACAGGCTAAAATGCAGACTAGCGTTATAGTAAACGGGCTAAAACACAGACTAGCGTTATAGTAAACGGGCTAAAACACAGACTAGCGTTATAGTAAACGGGCTAAAACACGGACTAGCGTTATAGTAAACGGGCTAAAACACAAAGTGGTGACGTCATATTTATAAGTTCAGTGACCTTCCCTTGAGCACATGAATGCAGCATGACTACCAGAGAATAGGAGTGTATCCTCTGTCTGTCTGTCTGATCCTAATATAGATATCTGTGGATAAATACGGCACTGAGCGTCACCCTTTTCTGGCAAAATATCTGTCCGGTATTGCACGTTCCTTTCTCAGGGAAGCCATACCATTATTTTGTTCACCATACGGGAGAAAACATGCAAAACACACACACACACACACACACACACACACACACACACACACACACACACACACACTGCAGAATGATGCACAAGAGCAGCATAACACAATACACCAAACACACTGGATGAATACGTTTGTGCCACAGCAAACATTCAAACACATTTCCCAGGGTCCTAACCCTAAGTTCTCACTGTTGTCAACAGCAGCTCAATACGACACACAGCTCACACTGTCACCTCATTGATCAGAGGCTTTACTCTATTCCCTTACACTGCATTAACTTCATTCACCTCAGAGGGCACCTGAACATCGATACAGAAACTCTCAGCTCTCTCTCTCGCTGTTGTTCACTCTACATATATCTTTCCATAATTCTTCTCCCTCCTCCACTTTGCCCTTCATTCATCACTATACGTCTCAAAGTCCTTCAGCCACATCGGACCTTCAGGTCCGGTCAGTAATCCATCTCCGCTCGTTAAATCGCCTCGTGCTCCATGAAGTCAGAACAACAGTGCGCTAATGAGTGAGTCCTTTTCTCTTTGAATCTTTCAGCGATGCAAGCAAGATCGTGTTTAGCCGGGGCCTGAAGAAGACAAGACATCAAGAAAACAACAAAAACAAGCCTTTTACAATTCAACCAAGAGGGTGTGTTTCTGTAGCGCACAGTCTGGCGTGTATTCGGAGTTGAGTTAAGCGTGTAGTGCAGATTTTTCATACCGAAAGCAAGCACAGTCAGCTTATCCTTCAAACCGTGGGCAGGTTTTCTTTGTGTGTGTGAGTGTGTCCTGTCCAGGGTGTACCCCGCCATATGCTCAATGCTCCCTGGGATAGGCTCCCAGGAAGGTTCCCCGCGACCCTGAAGGATAAGCGGTACAGTCGATACATGGACGATGAATTAGATTTAAGAAGCCACGTAACCCAACTCTGAATACCAGGAACTCTCCGCACATAAATATCGACTTGTCAAAAGCTTTATCTTAGCAGTCAGGTACTGTTCTGATCACAATCATTTTAACATTCCCTGTTGGTGGACGAGTTTTGATCTTATTAGTTCAAATGTTATGAGATGCCACTAACGTTTTATTATTAATCCCAATCCAATGAGTAACACATGCAAAATTCAAAAGTCATTCAAATCCTGAAGGCCATCTAAAAGTATCTAAAAGTTATTATCGATGCTCTATGTTGGAGTCCTTTAAGCTATAATTTTGTCCCACCCGCTTAAAAGTTTAAAAAAAAAAAACATCCTGGATTTCATGTATTATTTAATTTTTTCGTGTTGAATGAGTTATTTGGAAACTTTACGAAAAGCCTCCTGGGTGAAGCTCAGGATGCTGGTGGTGAAGATGCCGAGAGTAAATGTGTAAAGTGTGATCAGAAATACCGGTAGACTGTTCGCATCAAAGCAATACGTGCCACAGCGCTACCCACGGATGAACTTCTTTTCACATGGCGCTCTTTACTCGCCGCTTAACCTCTAGAGTGTCGCTTTTCTGATTTCTGATGAACAAGCGACGGAGCGACGATACTCCTTCAGCGTTATTGCGTGAGATGAGCCAGTGAGTCATACAGCAGGGGTGAACAAGGGTTGCTTTAAATCCCACGCCGCCTATGCGCCGAGATCATTCTCGCGATCCAGAGTTATTGATTTTTTCGAGTCTTTTTTTTTTTTGTTATTATTCCCATAGAGTTGATACACGGTTTATTACTTCTGGGAACATTGTTTTAGAAAAAATGGGGGAATATTTTTCATTTCCAAGCAGCTCGCTCCTTTCGAACTTTCCACTAACTATATTAGGCCATTTAATACATACTAAATAAAGCTAGAAATCACTCCCCCAGCTCTCTTATTCAGGTTCATTTGACAGCGTGAGATCTTCTAACTGGTGTTGGAACTCATTTTCAGCAGATGGGGGGAGGGAGGGCATACAGTAACTCGCTGCCGCAAGGACAGATTAGATCATAACTGGACGTGGTGTGTGCTTGTGTCAGCAGAAGACCATGCAAAACGCCTCAAGCTAGCGAAAGGCACTTAAGGATGATTACACAGCGGAATGATGTAATAATTAATAAACCTTCCGGTGATGTTAGCGCAGCCGTCACAGCTGTAATCTTCAGCAAAACGTAACGCTTCAGCAAAATGCTCCGGCCTCGTATGTGATAAAACCCGGCGGGGGACAGCCGTGACAGAAAAGTCTGGTCTGAACATGTGGAGCTCTATAAATAGCATTGTGGGATAGCGTGAATCCTTTCCTACCCACACTTCTCTTAAGTAGAGCAGTCGATGCAGGCGTAATGATACCTCTATCCGTCTTTCTGCACACGTCCATTCAGGTGGCAAATTGGTGAAAGTCTCGGGGTGGACAGAGGATGTGTCGGGGCATCATTGCGGCTTGTTATTTGCACATGAAAGTCGCCGGCCTGTCTGACTTAAAGGGGTCGAGATAGAGATAGACAGAAAAGGGAGACAGACGACAGCGGGCTTCTCTTCTCCGTCTTCAAGCTTTGTTTTGTTTTATTTTCTTTCCTCAGACGCATTTTGCTCATTGAGAACTCGTGCTCCGAGAGCCTGACAAAGATGTCAGAAAACTGCGGGCTATTTTTGGCAAACATACAAGTCTGCAGCGCCTCTGGGCTCCGGGAGACATTTTTTAAAATTTCATCAGGTCTTGCTGTAGTGAAGTGAGTGATTTTATTCTTTTTGTTATTACATTCTGTTTTTCTTGCCTTGCAGGATGATGCCCCTTTCGACCGGCAGCCCATGGCCACAAACAAACTCAACAAAATCCAGAAGATCAAAACTTTAGACGTAATGGGATTGCGCTCTGTAATCAGCCTGAAAGCAGCTGGAGTCACGGCAAGCGAGCGGTGATACAGAGTCATAAACCAAAAAGGAAGCAAGATGCATTAACACCAACGGGTCCCCCTGTAAAGAAAGCGATGATCAATCACGTGACTCTTGCTAACTTTATGAGCTAATTTGAGTTCTAGGGCTAGCTTACCCCATCTTCATTTCTAACACTAATTAATACATCCCTAAGTTAGTGTTAAAATCGAACGCTATCGGAACGCTAATTCTCGCTAATAAAGTCCTACCCTTTCGATAGCTTAGTTTTCTGGAATTTTCCTTCACTGTGCAAGTAGCAAAGATTGACAGAAAATCTTATTTGTAATCATATTTCACCCAAAGATCAACAAGTTTCTTGATGGACGTTCATGCTAATCTCATAATTAGCATGGTCAAATTCTGATTATTATTTTTTCTTAAACCTTTTTTTTTTTTTTTTTTATTCATTGGACAATTTTCAGCATCAGCCATGCATACTCCAAAGATAGCAAGATGTTTACTGACTTGCCCCATGCTAGTTACACTTGGCACCTAATTCGAGCCAATTTTCGAATGCTAGACTATCTTAGCATAATTTCGAAATGCTAATCCTTAAACGTTCTTGCGTAAAATGTCAAGAGCTTATCTACCTTACTCATTCACACGTACTGGCCACAAAAAAAAACAACCCAAAACGTTGAATTAACTGAGGAAGTCAATGATCAAACCTGAAACTACCACCACCATGTGGTTTGAAGGTCATAAAGAAATCCAGTGACACCGTAAAGAATACTGAGGACATCGACCACAACCAGAGAGATGCTCAACCAAAACATCACCAAGAATTCCAGAGACTTGATTCATCTCAACATCACTGACTAATTTGTCATCTGCTAATCCCTGGACTGCAAGCATGCCTCACCTCAACGTCACTGCGCTCTTATCGAACCTGACCAACAGGCCAGAGTCTGGAAACCTGTATCGGCCGTTCTCTGTGTTCAGCGTCCTCACGCTCACGCTTTTAGCCATGCTCGTGGTGGCTACGTTCGTTTGGAACCTTCTGGTTTTGGTGACCATTTTGAGAGTCCGAACTTTCCACCGTGTCCCTCACAACCTGGTGGCCTCGATGGCCATCTCGGATGTGATGGTGGCCGGGCTGGTGATGCCGCTGAGCCTTGTTCGGGAACTTTACGGCCGCCGGTGGATCCTCGGAAAAGCGCTTTGCCAAGTTTGGATTTCTTGCGATGTTTTGTGCTGCACGGCCAGCATCTGGAACGTGACTGCCATCGCACTCGATCGCTATTGGTCCATCACCCGTCACCTTGAGTACACGCTCAAGACACGAAAAAGGATCTCCAATGTGATGATCGGACTCACGTGGCTGCTCTCGTCCGTCATATCCCTGTCGCCGCTCTTCGGCTGGGGAGAGACATATTCCGAGGAGGATCTGGCGTGCCAAGTGAGCCAGGAACCGTCATATACAGTGTTCTCCACCTTCGGCGCGTTTTATTTGCCCCTCTGCGTCGTGCTGTTCGTGTACTGGAAGATCTACAAGGCTGCCAAGTTTCGCATCGGATCTCGCAAGACCAACACCATCATGCCAATGGCGGAGATTACCGAGGTAAGAAGAAAGCGAGGGTGCTGTGGTGCATATATTTCATTGTATTTATATTTCATACATTTTCTAACCAATTATCATAAGAACAATTTTAATAAAACCCTGAACAGTGTACGAATTTAACAACTACATCGTAATGCAAATGAAAAAAAAAAAATTGCAACTGAAATAATTGGTGTTCCAAACTCACATTTAGCCTCAGGACAAGCTTGAGCTCGTAATTTAGCCACAACACACACACCCATACACACACACACACACACACACACACACTCATTTTGCATTCAAGAAAACACACAGACTCATGAAAGGATAGAATTAGCATTTAGTTTGTACCTTATGTACCTTATTCTAATTTAAAGCCCAAGGCACACACATCAGCTCCTAATTGTGATTCTCTGGGGAATGTCAGCGTCAAAGAAAATGAAATGTCCTCAATGTCCCCGTCAACCCAAAGGAAGCTGATCAGGCAAGACCTGAAATCTCCTTCTTGTTCTTCTTCTTTAGTGTTTGCACTGGAGCTACGAGACTAAATTAGCTTATGAGTAAGAAATCCTACAAGAAATCCTTTTTCCTACAAGGAACCTTCATATGCACACTGGTGTCATATCTAGAGTGTATTCCCACCTCACGGCCAGAATTCCTGGGTTAGGTCCCAGAACCATGAAAACCGGACCACTGACAGCATGTAAACATGCCCACTGCAGCAGTAGTGTGTCGTGGCCCATCCTCCTCAAGGTCGGACATGTTGAGATGCTTTTCTGCTCACCACCGATGCACATAGTGCTTCTTTAATTTACTACTTTCTTTCTTTCTTTTCTTTGTCTGTTCATCTATTTCTTTCTTTCATTCTTGTTCATCCCTTTCATTCTTTCTTTCTCTATTCGTCCGTCTTTCTTTCTTTCTTTCTTATACCGTAGCCTTAAAATCAGCTTGAACCTGTCTGTTCTTCCCAGGGTACTGCCACTCACTTGATGTTTTTTTTGTTGTTGTTTTTTTTCACACAGTTCTATAGAAAGTCCCAGGAGATCAGCAGCTTCTGAAATACTCACACTGGCACCAGCAACCTGTCCACAGTCAAACTCAACCCATTTTATGTGTTACGCTGCTGAGACATGATTGGCTGATTGCACGGCTACATGAATGCTATGAATGGTGTACAGGTGTTCCTGCTGCTGAAGTTCAGGAAACTCTCAAACCAGCACAGCACTCAGTTTATTGCTTCATCTGTGACTTTTTACATGTGTTTAACAGGTCACATGCAGTAAAATATTTTTTACTTTCTCTGGTACCGTAAACAGGAAGCAGGAAGCAGGAAGTATTGACGTGTAGGCAGCTTGTGAAGGAAATGAAAATTCAGAACAGAGCGAGATGAAAAGAGCGAGAGGGAGGAGAAGGACAGCGCAGAAAAGAAATGCTCAGAGATCAAACCAGGCAGTTCTCGGTGGGCAGCAGAACTGTGTACACACACACACACACACACACACACACACACACACACACACACACACACACGATTATAATTGGATCGTCTGTTCTACAGTGTCACTTTGCACTCTGCTACAAACTGTGGCTCATTTAATTGTCCTCTGAATATTAGCCAGATCGGATCATCATTCGATGATTGGGCAGCATATGGAGGGATAAACACACACACACACACACACACACACACACACACACACACACACACACACAATTTAGGTTTCCCTATAACAGCACTCATGTCCTGAAGTGTTTTATTCCTCTTACACCACAGCAACTGTTACATATTAAAAAAGTCATACTTTTTATCTGTTTATAGTTACATTTAATTCTGTGTTGAAGCTAGAGAGACTTTATTCCTCATGCTGTAAGACAGGAAGGTGCTTGATTGCCTGCTGAATGGAAATTACTGGGAATGGAATTACTGTCCACAGCAGGAGGGTTTCAGCGGAGTGAAAAAATTATTTTCCAGGAAGGGATTTATTTTTATAATTTTATATATATATATATATATATATATATATATATATATATATATATATATATATATATATATATATATATGAGGATAATTGGCGCTCACGCAGGTCTTCACACGTCGTAGCGCGAGCTCATCACGTCCGGCACAGTTCATTTTGTGTGAAAATTATGAGGCAGCAGTGTTTAAGAGACTCCATGCAGAGAGAGAGAGAATGGGCAGACCGAGGCTGAGTGATGGAGGATAAAAGCATCTCTGCGCCGGTTCGAGTGTTTCCTACCTGAATAAATTATTCACTACCTTCACACCACAATCAGGCTTCAGACTCCACCGTAGCGACTTGTTGCTCTTTTTCATCTCCATATCTTTCTCTCCATCCATCGTTCGTCACCTCTGTCATTACTCCAGCTCTGATTCGGCCTTACTCTTGGTCCCGTTCCTACTTTTGGCTCTTTCGCTCTCTATCACTCCATCATTCCATTCAGTAGATCATGACACTCTCGCTCACTCTTCCCATCCTTCCCTCTCTTTCCTTCCCTCATTCCCCTTCTGTCTTTCTTTCCTTCCTTCTCTCTTTCCCCAACCCTTCCTCTCTTTCATTCCCTTGTCCCCCTTCTGTCCTTCTCTCTTTCCCCATCCTTCCCTCTCTTTCCTTCCCTCATTCTCCTTGTCTTTCTTTCTTTCCTTCCTTCTCTCTTTCCTTCCCTCGTTCCCCTTCTATCTTTCTTTCTTTCCTTCTCTCTTCTCCATCCTTCTCTCCCATCCCTCTTGTCTTGTCCATCCCTCTTTCATTTTCTCTCTCCTTCTTCTCATTTTGTTTCTCCCTGCCCTTTCCTCTGTTTCCTTCTCTTTCTCACTGCCTGCCCATCCCTTTCTCCCTCTGTCTATCTCTCCCTCTCCTTTTCTCTTTCCCTGCCCTCCCCTTTGACTTTCCAATCCTTCCTTCCTTCTTTCTTTCTCTCTCATGTTCTCCTGTTCATCCCACTCTTGCCTTCTCTTTCTCAGCAAATCCCCTTCTTTCTCCCTCTTTTCTTCTCTCTTTCCCATCCTTCCCTCCCATTCATTCTCTTGCTTTGTCCATCCCTCTTTCATTTTCTCTCTACCCTTCTACTCTTTCTTTCTCTTTTCCTATCCATTTTCTTTCTCTCTCTCTCTCTCTCTCCATCGTCACTTTCTTTCCGTGTCTCTTGTTCTGTTTTATCCCTTTCTTTCTTTCTTTTCTCCCATCCCATGCTTTGCTTATTTTTCTCTCCCCCTTCCCATCCCCCTTTTCTCTCTTTCTCATGGTCCTCCCCTCATTCTTTTTCATTCTATTCCTGTCCCTTCTTCTCCGTCTTTGTCTTTCCCCCTGTCCACCACTCTATTTCCTCCTCCCTTTCTCCATCCATCCCATTCTTTCTTTCTCTCTTTCCCTCCGAGTCCCTTTCTTTCCTTCGGTCCTTCTCTGTCTAACCATTTTCCCTTCTCTCCTTTCGTGTTCATCCCTTCCTCCACTATCTCCCTGTCTCTCATTTCCCTATGCACCAATTTATTCCTTTATGTCTTTCTCTGTCCCTTTTCTTTCCTTCTCTCTCTCTCTCTCTCTCTCTCTCTCTCTCTCTCACACTCTCACGTATACACGACCAACCTACTCATTTTCTCTCATTTGTTCTTTAAGATCTTTAAGTTGAATGAAGAAACACAATTCTCAAGTCTTTCTTTTGGCCACAAGACAAACAAAATGTGTTTTCTAATCTGTTCTGTACCACAAGGACATATTCTTTCTTATTTATATATCTGTTTCCTCTTGTTCTCTCTCTCTCTTTCTCTGTTCATGCTTTTTCATTTTCCTTTTATTCCTCAACAGCGCTAATCTCCATCTCTGGAGTAATTCAGGCAGGGCAGAAAGTGTGTAATGAGCTTATATATAAAAAGAAATGCACCCGTTCCTTTTTAGAACACAAAAACAGGCGATCAATAGTACACACATAAACAATTTAGCTGTGTTGCATAAACAAAGGTATGTGTATGTGTATCAATAATGGATCCTGTACATCATGTTGTTGTCATAGTCATTTTCATATACATTACCATAAAGAGCGACAATGGCATTTTATTCATCCCTGGCTTGCTGTTCTTTCCTTTTCATTGTTACGCTGAAAGTCGAGTCTGGAGATATTTTATGTTCATCGCGTCATTCGGGGAGAGGAGCAGATCTGGCATGCCAAATGCATTTTATCTAAGCAGACATGACAGGAAAATGTGATCAAAAATGATTATCATCTCAATTCTATTTAATTTTAGATCAGACCCAAGGACGAACGAGCAGAAATGTTCCTCTCAGTGTGAGCGGGAAAGCAGAGATTACTTCTCTCTCAGTCAGTCTTGGCCCAGTGGTTTTGGTCCGTACCTGAGTTTTGGTTACTCGAGGGGGCAAATATTTTCGGGTTCCGTTCAGACAAACTAAACACTGTATACGTAAAAGAAGCTGTACTGACCGGTTCCTTCTTGTAGAAGGTGATCCCGTAACTGTGGTAACCAAACAAGAGTTCTTTGAAAGTTTTAAAAAGATGGAGGACAGATCCCTGTCTCTGATGTAGAGACTAGAACATTCTGATGATATCTGATGAACCATGATCAATCGTACGGTTAATCTAACCTTCCTGTGTTTTGGTGCACAGGTGAAGGAGGCAGTGGAACAGCCCCAGATGGCGTTCAGCGTCCGCCATGCAGCCGTGTCATTCCAGCCCGAGGGCGAGACGTGGCGTGAGCAGAAGGAACGCCGCGCCGCACTCATGGTGGGAATACTGATTGGCGTCTTCGTGCTCTGCTGGATCCCTTTCTTCCTGGCCGAGCTCATCATCCCGCTGTGCTCCTGCGACATCCCACCCATCTGGAAGAGCGTCTTCCTCTGGCTCGGATACTCCAACTCGTTCTTCAACCCGCTTATCTACACGGCCTTCAACAAGAACTACAACAGCGCCTTCAGGAACCTCTTCAGCAGGCAGCGGTGACAAACAACCTACAAGTGCTAGTCAGCATCATGCTAACTGACTAACACTGCTTGGAGAAATAATACCATTTGGTAAACTTCACCTACAAGAACTACAACAGCGCCTTCAGGAAGCTGTAATGAAAGCAAATGACCACCAATTAGCCTTGTGCTAACTGACATAATGGTCATGCTGCAGTTTCGCTAAAAAATATTGTGTGTACATTACATCAGGAACTTCATTAACTGGCAACGCTGACAAATATAACCTTAAATTAGCATCATACTAACTGAACGAATAATGAAATCATTATACATGACATGCTAATGAATCTTCCCAAAACTGTTTATATACACAGCCAGGAACTAAACAGGACCTCTTTAGTAGGCTGACAAGTAATAGAAATGCTAAGAACTAGCAATTAGCATCATGCTAATTGCCATGGCATAAATGCTTTTCGTATATGATGTGCTGAAAACATCAGACATGCCATCGTTTCGCTAAATTATACCACATGTGCATCACGCTAACTGATAGCTGAAGGATATGTCATGATATGTACGTGAAAGATTTTATAATATTAAGAATCTACACAGAAACTTCAGGAACTTTTTTGGGGGGGAGCTAAGACTAGCTAACTAGCCAGCAATGAGCACCATGCTAATTTACCTTACAACATTGCTATACCATCTGTAAATAAACAATTTGACAAAATAGCTTATCAATTTGTATGCTAATCATTCAGGGTTTTGTTGTTGTTGTTTTTTTTAATCTTGTGACCCCTTTTAGCATGTTTTTAATCTACTACAAAAAAATCCTTTCGGTTTTTACTGACATCGTGTCTTGAAGTCTCATACGCCTGAGAAACATGGACTC